>NW_019385734.1:2623-12466 GCF_000671375.1 Centruroides sculpturatus | reverse complement strand
CCATTTTGGTCAAATACCTGTTGTCATCGTTTCTGGTAGTAGCATGATTTCACATTCATAAAAGTTTTGATCGTTGCTTACAAAAAACTGATCCAAGTGATTTTTGACATTGTCATTTCAAGTAAATGTCTTACAGTTAATTCCATCAAGTAAGTAGTGTATTCCATCTGGCGAATATGGTTGGTGTGATAGCATGTCCCATCTAAGTTATAAGAGTTTCTGACGAGTTATCAAACTTGTGGGAAATTTAACATTATTGTGGTAAAACACTACATCTGTTTTGTTGATCAATTCTGGCCGCCTTTTCTGTTTGATGATATTACTCAATTTGTTTACTCAATGGCAGTACACTTTCGAATCAATTGTTAAATTGTCTGGTTAAAGCTCCAAAAAAAAAAATTTCCTTAAAATCCCACCAAAAAGAGCATCTCTCTTTAAGAACATGTGGAACTCGTATATCAAGCTTTGAAATGAAATCAATTTGTTTCATGTAATCATAAACAGTTAAATTTGATAAATTTAATCTCTTAGTGATTTCATGTGTTGTTATTTGGTAGTTTGCTTCAATCAGTACCTTTATTTTGTTTTCATTGGCTTCAATTGGCCATCCAGAATGTGGTGCATCTTCAATATTGAAAATCCGGAACAAAATTTTGTAAACCAGTTTTGGCACTGTCGTTCTGTCACTACATCTTCTCCATACACGTCACACAATTTTTTTCTCGCTTGAACAGCATTCTTTTTTATTACCGAAAAGAGCAAAATATGTCAAAAATGCTGCTTTCAATCTTCCATATTTGATGGGACACAAAAATAAACAATTGCACAAAATCAAATAAAATTTTTTACAAATAAGCCTTAAAATGTTAGCTGTCAAAATATATAATGATAATACGATTTAGAATGAAAATGGCAGGAAAAATATGACTAATCCGTCTAGTGGTAAAAAAAACGAAATTACTTTCTGAACAACCCAATAGTTAGATGTTTGGATTTTTTATTTTAATCCCTGCAAGATGTTAGAAATATTGATTTTTTATCAATATCAAGGCCAGTTTGCAACCCCTGATACAGAGTAAAAATTTATCCTAGAAAATGTTAATATTCAATAACCTGAAAGTGAGGAATGATGCCTTATGCTGCCTCCAACTATAGCACCACGCCTTGAAATGAATTTTGGAAAAGCTGCAGCCCAAGTAGATGAAAGTTCCTGTGATGCTATACTGTTTAATTCAAAGTTCATTCCTAAAACAAATTTAACAAATAATTAACATATTATCAAAATAAATTAACATTTATTTTTAACTTAAAAAATTAATTTTCTTTAAAGATAAAAAATGCTATACATGCACACACAATTTATTGTAATTATCTTCAGGTAAATAGTATGAATGAAAGAGCTTCATTAATTATGAACAATTATTTGCTGAGACATTATCACAATGCTGGGCTGCAATTTTTAATTTATTTAATATTAAACATATGTTCTCCATCTCAAATTAGTAATGTCTTGTCCCTGTACATCATACTTTTCCTGATAACAACAGAGTCATAGCAGTCATCTATTTAACTCTATTCAGGGAAAAATGTTTGAATCTGAAATCACATGACTTTTGTTCTATACTGGAAATTTGTATACAGTTAATTGGGGTCTCCTGCCCCTAAGCTTTTCATACCTGGTTTTGACTTTTATCTAATACCATTCTTGAGATTAAGGAAGGGCAGATGGACAATAGTGGGAATTTATAAGCCTACAATTTCAAAATTGCAGCCCAATCAGCAACACATTGAGACTGATAATGCAATTGCAATCATAAAAATGTCAAATGCAGCAGTGCAATTAAATTGCTTGGAGATCGAGAACATCTTGGATGGCATAACCAACACCTTTTTCAAATAATGACCTCAACAGTGCCAAGACAAGAGTGTGAGTGCTCTCACTCCACACCCAAATCAGAGCCTTGACTGAGAGAAAAGCAACTTTTGCTGCTGACAAAAGCTTTTTAGTTTATGCTCTAATGGTTCTGTGCCAGACAAGAAGATGACCTATGCTCAGTAGGGCAAACCTAGCTGATCAACAGCTTAGCCTATGTGTCTAACACCTAGGTACAGGTCAATTTCTCATAAAAAGTCCTCCCAGGAGGCATTGCCATCATGTTCTATTGCCTTACCTCACCAAATAAAACTTGTAGTGTAGTCATTTAAATTCCATGCATTTGTTACTTCATATCTTTAACATCAGCTAGAAGTTAAAGTAGAAGCAAAATAGTGCAGGCAAACAACACAGGATGAATTACTATTAATTATAAATTATGCAAATTTAATGTCAGGCTTATTAAAAATTGTCAAATCAATTTCCACTGTCAGTCAATAAATGGGATGGATAAGTAAGGTTATACCAGTGGTTCCCAAAGTTTTTTGATTCTAGACACCCTTGTTAAATCCAGGTTTTTCAAAGGCACCCTCTGTCAAATTCTAACAAGTACAATTTGCAAAATAGCCAATCATTTTTTTAATTAAAGAGTTAGGACATTAAGTAAAAAATAAATAAAACATAATTGAACAAATTTGATTAATTATTATTATTGGGATGGATGAGCCTGTTGACTGCACATTTTCTCAAATCTTGGAATCGAATTGGACACAGCCACCCTCATTTCCTTCTCCACATTGATTTTCATGAGATTCTTAGTTTTTATCACAGTGACAGCCAAAAATTCAACTTCACACAATAAGAAGTCTCAAATGGAATTAAAATTCTCCAAGCCTTACCACTCAGAAGGGATATTCATCTTTTACTGATATCCAAAATTCAGTTAATTTTATGCTGTTAAATTTTGTTTTCAACATATTGTCACAGGACAACTCAATAAGATTCTCTTCTTTTGCAGCAGTAAATTCAGATGGAGCACTGACATTAAATGGATCTTGAATCTATGCAAATTTATCAATGAGAAATATTTTCAAAATGATAATAAACCAGGTGGATAGGCTGTGATAATTGTTCTTCAAAAATAGATTTCATACCTCGAGAGAAATCAACTCCATTGGAGGTCAAAAACTGTTGCAACAAGGGGAAAACATTCTTTTCCTCCATTTTCATTTATTCTTCTTTTCCATAGTTTTAATTGCTTTATAAAAGCTAAAGTTTTCTCAATCTTAAAGTTGATTGAGAAAACTTTAGCTTTTATAAAGCAATTAAAACTATAAGTTGCATGTTGCTTCTCTCCTGGGAGAGATTCAGAGCATTCAGCTTTATAAAAATTTTCATTCAATTGTATCTGTATCAGTACAGATACCAATGCATTTGGTCCACTCTAAATTATTTTTGGATATAAAAATATCAAGGATCTTGGACAAGTCTTTAGCTTTAGCATCAGCAGTGATACTTTTACAAAAGAGAAGATCTTCTACAATGTTATTACTATCTATAAACTGTACTTAGCAAATCAAGTGAGCCACCATTATTATCTGCATCTTCATCCAGCAACCCAAATTCCTTTCCTTTTATTTTTTCAATTAACTGATCATTGAAGTCCTCCACTATGTGCTGTATTCTGCAACTAATGGTGTTATCAGACGAAGGCACTTTTGAAAGCTGCTTCCCAGCAGACTCACCAATCATAATGTTGACCATATCTACAGAAGCCGGTAGAATGAGTTCTTCTGTGATGGTATGAGGCTTCTTACATTTTGCAATTCTATGTGCCATCTTATAATATGGCACAATGGAATTGCAATATAAATTGCTACTGGCAAAGCATTGCTTGATATTGATGCTTGCTTATAAAAACTACCTTTTCCTTGATTTAACTCTCTTAACTTCCTAGTAAAGTAGACACGAGATTTAATAACCATGCTAGGTTGATTGGATTTTAAATGGCATTTCAACTTACTTGGTAGCATGCACTCTGGTGTCAAAACTTTCATACACAGTACATTGTGGCCTTTCTTCACCATTGACTTCTGTCGATATAAAACCAAAGTCCAAATAACTGTCATCATATTTTCAATATTTACACTTCTTCACACTCTTGCCACTGATTGACAACGTGCTCTCTTTACTTTCCTTCTCACAACGCTTATTACTGTTTAGTAAAAACCGATCCATTTTTAAAAATACATATGAGAAGAAATACCTCAAAAACTTCACTTGAATATAGAATCTCACAAAGTAATACTTCAAAAACTTTTACAATATTCAGTTGATACAATCTCTGAAAATTAATTGATCACTAAAATCACGTGATCCCAACAGCTATTTATATACAAACACAAAGTACCGAGAAAGTTCGATAAACTACTAAAACAATTAATAAAATTATTGCAGAGCATTATCCAGTAAACATTTTTAGAGGCTTCTGCAAACAGTTATTACTGAGTTAATGATTTGCACCAGGTTTGCCAGATGTTGCATCTTATCATATTGAATTGAAAATAGAAGTAAATTTAAAAAAATTTTATATTTCGTAGTGCCACGGCACACACTTGGGTTATACTGATGATGATAACACTAATTAATTATAGGCTCGTTCCAAAGTGATAATTTAATACATTTAAAATTTTATGCAATGTGTATATTTAAAAATTTTTCTAATCATTTCATTTAAGATATAACATTATTTAAACAGAGAAAATTGAACTTATTTTAAGTTATCATCCATCATACCATATAATAAAGATGGTCAAAATTGTTAATATGTTTTATATTAACTTCATCTAATAATGCAATTTATTCCTTAAATAACATATCAATCACTGTATTTTTGAAAGCTTAAAAAATATTTTTGAATTCAGAATTTCTAAATGGTCAGATATGTTGTTGCATGAGTTGCACTGCCAAGCCACATTTTAGTCATCATTATTGATTGCATAAACAATAAAATATCAGAAATATTTTTATTTAATGTAACTCAAAGTTTCCATGTAGTCATTGTTTTTTAAAAGTTACATAATCTCAAAATCCAGCTTTAAAAAGATTGGAAAATTAAATGAAAGAAAAAATAATTAAAATGCAAAATGAAAGTATAAGTCTGTACTCACCAACAGGATCGTCATGAGTGCTATGAAAACTAATTGAAAAAGGTCCTTGATTGATGTGTTTTTGAGCAAATACTTTAGCAATCATTTTACTCCTTTTCAATCTTACAGGTTCATTTATTGGACGATCAAAAAAACTATAAAATATTAATGTAATTATGTTATGTAAAAAACTAGTTAAGTTAATATTTTATTTCTATCTGATGATACTGGAAAAAATTGTACACTCTTTACTTAATTTCTACAATTTTCTTAACAATATCAACAATGATGCTGCCTGCAATTACTTTACCCAACTATATTTGGAAAAAACTGTAGCTGGTGTACCATCTTTGGACACTAAGAGTGCCTTTTAATCATACCAATCCTGGAAATAAATATCCCCAGTCTCCTAGAATGGTAGATCAATTTTTCAACAGCCCTAGTGGATCTTCAGTATACTTAATGTTTGATGTCACCAACATAGTAAATAATAGTAATTTCAGAATAAAAGATTGTAAATTATTTTCAATTCTGTTTATTAATCAATTCACCTTTGTTGTTTAGCAGCTATTATTTGTATTTTGTATTTTCCATACCTATGCAGTTTAGGAAATCCCATCTTGTCTACAGTCTTTTTTTTCTATTTCTTTTAATAGTTCTATTTGAGACAACTGCTCACAGATTATCTACCTTTTTATTTTATGAGGAATATGGAATAATAAAGCTTATGTTTTAATATTTTTAATAGATTAGTGTTTGATTTAGTAAAATGATGTACGAGTCTACAAAAAGTCTTTCAAGTTTCACATGTTAATATTGCATGCAGTACATATTTTAATTTAGTAAAATGCATGTTTAAAACTGAATTTCCTCAGAGAATTCTTTCCTGGTATCTGTGAGCCAGCGGATTTTTGCGGGTCTTTTAAAAAAAAATTTAAATTTTCTTGTTAATTAACTTTGGAAAAAAACCCCAAGATTTTGTACTAGATCGGATTTCACCAATTGTATCACAACTCGCTGAGGAAGTTTACAGTTAGGTGTGAAAAATGCACCGTCATCGTCAACAAGAATCGATGACGTGTCAGCTCTCGCACGAAAAAGTATAAAAGCTCGAATCTCCGTAACCTCAGCGCGATTCGTCATAGGAAGTTATACTTAGTAATAGTGTCACCGAAACTCCCGAGCCTCCATTCAGCGGACCCGATCCTGCTATAGAGAGAGGATCTCGAATAGAAGACACGGAAGACACCACACCCTGAACATTCGCCAATTCGCCCTGCCACCGACAGGTATTTTGGGGTATATAGGATTTGTAAGCGCTCTCTCTCGAACTCGAAAATTCGTGCTCGAATTTATGTAAATAGTAGAGATAACCGCTTTTAACCTCTTGTAGTGCTTAGTTGAGTATATAATAAATGCTCGTTTAGTTTTAAACCTGTTTCCTGTCATTTAAGGACGCCTATCAACTTGCTCACCTCCCTCCCCACTCGAACTGCCCTCCTAGCCATCCAACGACGCCGAGATCGGGCTTCACGAGCCTGTGCAGAGTAAGTGGTCATTGTGGGATTAACCCGTGGCCCGCTGCCTATCTCACACTGGTGTCAGGAGTGGGGTGAAGCCGACTTCCAGGCTTTTGACAGGTTGGTCAGTTTTAGACAGGTTCAGCTCAGACAAGTTTTGTTCGCCATAAACAGGTTTTTAAAAATTTTAAGCATAGTAGCATAGTAGAACTAGAATAGACGCATAGAAATGGAAGGCAAAAATCCTCGCGCAACTTTAGGAGGATTAGGTAGTTTGGTTCCGTTACTGCCTGCATTCTCAGGACAAGCAGAAGGTCCCCGCATTAGTGAATTTTTTGACTCGTTGGTAGATGTAGCAAAATTGTCAGGATGGACAAAAATGCAAATGTTGTCATTGGCAAAGCTTAGACTTACGGGAATAGCCCGAGAATTCGTCCGAAAAGATAGACGAATCATAGACATTGAAGATTTTGAGGAATTCAAGCGTGTTATGCTAGAGCGTTTCGAAAAGGTTCCTTTCCACCTTAGAGTTCATAAATTTTACACATGTGTACAAAAGCCGGAGGAAGATGTACAGACATACGCAGCGCGATTACAAGCCCTTGCTATAGAAATTGAAATAAAGCAAGAGGGAATAGATGCAGCGGAGACCGCAATGATTAAGCGCATACAGGATAAAGAATTAGATGAAAGATTAAAGGCTCAATTTTTAAATGGTATCACAATGCGCATTAGACAGCGAGTCATGTCAAGTGAACCAGCGACATTTGATGACGCATTAAAAGCCGCTATTAGCAAAGAAGAGATAGAGAACCTTACTGCACATCCTCGTGCTACTATCAGACCTATAAGGGAAGTTAAATCCTCTATAGAGAAACCACCGGAAGAGTGGGAATCAGTAAAATCAGCTATGGAAGAACTTCGAACTCGATTGAATGAAATTGCGAGCGAGTTGTCCTCTCTGAGACATACACAAAAAGATTATTGTCCGATTTCATATCCTCGTTTGAAATGAGTTAGGCCATCAGCGCAGATTCAACGTATAGACCACAACGAGATAGATTTCTCCTCAGAAGATAAAGAGCGATGGACAGGAATTATTCAAACAACGACCTCAACGAAACGAAACCGTAACCCAGTAGTTTTATGCTACATTAATAATGTTCCAGTGAAAGTTCGTATAGATCCTGAATTCAAGGACACAGAATTGTCAAACGAGGTTGCCAACAAATTAAAAGGGAAGGCTCCAGTGAAATTTGGAACTAAAAGTAAAATAACAGGTTTGGATGGAGAAACCATACAGACCATAGGTATGACATCTCCTATATTCAAGTTGCGTGGATACAAATTTTCCACCTCATGTAAAATTGTCCACTCGAATACTATCGCCCCTTTTGAAGGAGTGATTGGAGGAACACTTTTAGAGCAGGAGAAGACAATTCTCGATAGAGACAACGAGCGAATTATTTTACCAAATGATACAGTCAGTCATTTTTGTTCATGGAGAAAGAAAAAAAGGACAGGTCGTAGAAGAACGATAACCAGTGACGGGACGGAAGAAGAGACGAATCAACTCCACTTCATGCGCTCCACGCATCCCACAGAACAGTCACAGGTGATTCGAATTATCCGAAATGAAGTTAAAACAGAAATCAAAAGAAGCAACGTAGAAACAGGGGAAACCGAATTTTATTCAGAACCACCTTCCACAGAGGAGTCTCAAGAAGAACCGGAAGTAATTCAACATGAAGCCGAGGATAAAGGTTCGACGTTGCAAACCAGCTTAGACGTCCTTGCAAGCTGGATAAGGGCTTTATTGATCATCATTTCCTTGATAGGAGGACCAAACATGTCCATAGAAGATACATCAACACGGACAGAAACAAGTATTGATATTTCCCCTCAATCACGCATACCGATACCTATTCACCCATCGACCCTATTTCCTAAAATTAGAATAGGGCATTTAAAGAAAAAGAAGTCTCGTCGCAAATCTAGTATTTAGTAGGCAATAGTATTAGAAATCTTGCATGCTTTAATTAGGCTTAGAAAAATCTAGGTAGGATTTTGAGAGAGAGAGAGAGTAGTCAGTTCCACAGATTTTTGCATCATTCGATTCTGCAACTTGGAACTTAGATTGGAGTGAACTTTGTGAACTTTCGACCATGCAAGTCCCAGCGGATTCAAAGAGGAAGTTTCAACGGAACAGCTCCACCATCTGGACTGACGTCACTTCAAGGTCAACGACTGCACATCGAGAACATCAACAATGAACTTTGAAACTTTCTCCAAGTCACCTAATAGCCAGTATCGACAACTGAGTCACCAACAGAACTGTGACAGTAGATCAACAACCTTCTTAAGGACAAATTATCAAGTTATAAATCGCGTTGTGAATGCTAACGGCACATGTAACACGTCGATAGTTAAACTTTCTTGAATTAATTTTTTGTTGAATTGTTATGATCGGGAAATTTTTTTTGTTGTCGGAAAAGTTTTATCATTGTCGGAAAAGCTCATGTCAAGAGAGAGAGAGTGTGTATTCTAATGTTAAAATTATACTTACAAGTATAATTTTAAAGAAAGCGGAGAATGGTGTGAGCCCGCAGATTTTTGTGGGTCTTTAAAAAAAAAATTTAAATTTTCTTGTTAATTAACTTCGGAAAAAAACCCCAAGATTTTGTACTAGATCGGATTTCACCGATTGTATCACAACTTGCTGAGGAAGTTCACAGTTAGGTGTGAAAAATGCACCGTCATCGTCAACAAGAATCGATGACGTGTCAGCTCTCGCACGAAAAAGTATAAAAGCTCGAATCTCCGTAACCTCAGCGCGATTCATCATAGGAAGTTATACTTAGTAATAGTGTCACCGAAACTCCCGAGCCTCCATTCAGCGGACCCGATCCTGCTATAGAGAGAGGATCTCGAATAGAAGACACGGAAGACACCACACCCTGAACATTCGCCAATTCGCCCTGCCACCGACAGGTATTTTGGGGTATATAGGATTTGTAAGCGCTCTCTCTCGAACTCGAAAATTCGTGCTCGAATTTATGTAAATAGTAGAGATAACCGCTTTTAACCTCTTGTAGTGCTTAGTTGAGTATATAATAAATGCTTGTTTAGTTTTAAACCTGTTTCCTGTCATTTAAGGACGCCTATCAACTTGCTCACCTCCCTCCCCACTCGAACTGCCCTCCTAGCCATCCGACGACGCCGAGATCGGGCTTTATCAACCTGTTGCCGAGTAAGTGGTCAGTGGGAGATTGATCCCTGACCCGCGGTTTATCTCACAAAA
>NW_019385734.1:0-826 GCF_000671375.1 Centruroides sculpturatus | reverse complement strand
TTTGGCTATGTCTTGGGCTACTCAAATATTTTATGTTTTTGATACTAAATTAACATCTGAAGTATAATTTTTTATTGTTTTTATATTTTTCAATATATTTATTTTGTTTGTACAAAATAAAAAAATAATTTTTAACGATACAATACTCTTTGTTAGGCTTAACATCAACGAAAATTCAACGCGAAATGACATGCAACGGAGAAAAATTTCAACACAGGATAAATTAATATATTTTTTCATACATAATTGGTTATCTGAAAAATAAGTTATCCAAACAACCCCAGTCCCCAATTGATTCGAATAAACAACGCTCTACTGTATATTTTATTTTCTACTTTTTAGTTTTATGTATGGAATACTGAATTTTAAAATTCTTCTTGGTTTAATATTTCATAAGGATGTGGATGAAAATTGAGTGAAAATTCAGTTACAATGCTTAACAAGGAGCATAGCTACATATAGTGCTATTTGTTATCAGATTTACAAAATTTACTTTTCAACTATATTTTTGCTAATTGCTACAATTGCTTGAAAACTCTAAAATAAATGAATATATATGTATTCCCAATAACAATACAAAGTTTCAACTAGATCAGAATTTAGGAAAAAATTGAGATATAAGATTTTAACTACAGACAGTAACATTGAACAGAAAACGTACTCGGCAAATTAATAATAAAAAAAATCAACACCTTATCCATTGCCAAGAGAGTTTATTTAAAAAACGAAGGTTTCGATCTACTTCATAGATCATCTTCAAGTTGAAAGAAACGAATATGGAATAACCACAAAGAATAGAACAATAAATTTAAAATTCAAAAATATC
>NW_019385733.1:102847-167475 GCF_000671375.1 Centruroides sculpturatus | reverse complement strand
ATGACGTTTTACGTATTATAGGAGTTATTTTTACCGTTGTTTACGGATACTGCCACAATTTTTATAGGAATCATACTATAGGAAACGGTTTTATAGGGGGATCTACTGTATTTCATCCAGTTCTGTACCGGCTATCTAATATTTCATACATTGTTATACATGTTCATATACGAACTAATGCTTTGGAGTATGCCTTAAATGTCCTAAAATATACTGTATTTTGAAAAGTTTGAGAAACGTTGGTAATAGCATTATACAAATGACAATTTTTAAAAATAATATTGATCCTTAAAAATTTGAAATTAAATTTCGTATCGTCACGCAACTATTAATGAATTAGGGTTTTATTTTAATTGCAAATGACATAAAACAGACAAAGAATTAAATAGTTTAATTAAAAGTACTCATAAATTTTGACTATTACTGATCCATTACGTATAATTACTTCAATTGTTTATTCAGTTTCATTTCTGCTATGTTTCGTCAGAGAAGACAGAATCTTTCAGGTTTTTCAATAATTTAGTTTTATTGAAGAATTAAAATTATTCGTAAGTATAAAGATTGCTTTCAATAATAAATTTTAAGAGCTTTTTTACCTATAAATCTATAAATACGTAACATTTTTAAGAAGACTATTTGTAAAGATATCCTTTTCGTTATACAAAATGGAGTTTCACTCAATTATTGTCTGTTATATGAATTTAGCAATGTCGAAGACACATATGGTTCTTCATCATGACGGTCCTGTTTAAGTATGTTTTCAGATAGTAGGTGAATTGTTGTAGGGCTTGTGTCTTGTTGCATAAAACGCTTGTAGTTATTACAAATTTTACAAGTTACAAATTAGAAACAAAATATATTTAATAAAAAGTTTCGTAAGGAGATACAAGCTATTAGTCATAATCAAATTTTATTGCATAAAGATGATTTAATTATTAACAAGATATAAGTATCAGAAGTCTTGTAATTTGCAACAAGTACTGTACGTTGTTATAACTGTAGGTCAACAGGGCACTGGCCATTCCTCCAATAAAATATATAATGGAAAATAAATCAATTTGCTTCATAATGAAAAACGTTTGATTACTAGATTAAAATAACTACATCGTAATACATATCTTTATGTATAGTTTCTAGCAGTTATTATAATTATGTAAGGCAATTATTTTATTTTATTTTATTACAGACAGAAAATTTAACTATGATCCTTCACTTTAAATTGTCCTATATATTGTTATACGTTTCATTTTGGTATGAAGCTGACGGTAAGTGTAAAATATGATATAAGAAATACAATATTTATATGGAGAATTAACCTAAATTGCTTTAAATCGTTTTTTTAAAGAATTTAGTAAAAGACTTATTTATACAAAATAATAATATTTTATTATTGGAAAACAAATTAATTTAAAAATTTGATTTTAAATGTGGATGCATTTATTTCCCATGTTACATTTGCTTTTTTTTATACATCAATATACCACGCTCCTAAACAAATAAATGTCACAGGGTATGTTGATTTCCGACATTAGATTTGATTGTAATAAAATTAAAAACATTAATACATAATATAAGAATCTCACTATTAATATTAATAATAACATTAAGTAAAATAATAACAAATGATACAACTTGTTAAGAATTAGCACTCTCTGTGGAGAAAGGAAAGCAACAAATGTTATTATACAATTCGTTTTATAAATATTTCATGTATATTTTTCAGAAAAATTACTTCATTCGCTTTTTCAAAATGGATATTTTGTGGAGATATTTCACAAAAAAGTCAACTTATTGATTCCAACTACCCTGACTTTTTTCTACAAAAACGACATCAAAGTTTTCACAGTTTTAGAAGATTATTTGTCTTCTGTTTCAGTTTTAGTATATCCCGATTATATCGAAGTTGTAAGTAGTGTAAAATGAAATTCTTATAAATATTTTACAGCAATAAATAACAATGCTTAATTCAACGGGCTCACCAATGGCCAAGCGGTTCCGTTCCCTAAACACTGGGAGTTTGGTCGTGGGTTCACGCCTCGCTCGGATGGGCTAGCTACGTGGAGTTTTCTCCACATCTGTAAAGCCAGTTACCCTTAAAAAACCTCCCGAAAGGCAATCCCTTATTTACTAACAAAAATTATTGTTACTGAAAATTTAATATTACATTTAATATACGAAAAAACAAGTAATTTTTGTCATATTATCTAAAGATAAAGCATACAGGGCTGCAATTTTTATCATTTATTTAATTTAAAATCTATGCTCGCGATCTCAGATCAATACTCCCTTGCTCCTGTGTACCAAACTTTTTCTGATAATAACAGAGCCATTTATGTCTGTTCTGGAAAAGCATTTGAATTAAAATCACATGACTTTTGTTCTAGACCGGAAGTTATGCGATATTAAGGAAAAACAGACAATTGGACAGACAACTGTGGGAATTTATAGGTTTATAATCTTTTCAAATTGCAGCCCAATATTCGAGGGATTGTGTATTAGAACATTTTCAATATATTAATGTTTTCATATTTTTTAACATTGCTTTATTTTTTAATTCATAATGTTTTCAACTAAAGTAGGGATTTGTAAGAAGTAGAAGTAAATTATTATTTCTTTCATTCAATTGAAGTAATTTAAATTAAAGTTGTTAATAGCAATTTCTGTATCGATTATTTTATAGTGCCACCACCATCGGGATTGGAATTGTACCCAGTACGGAGTAACAAGAAACCAAAGCATTGAGAATCTTCAAAGAAGAGAAGTTGCTATTTATGTCGGTTGGGTAATAATATTTATTTTCAATTTACCTTAAGAAATTTTTTATAAATATTTGTAAATGATTTCAATTAATTTCAGTAATCACATTTTTACGTTTTTATGCGTTAGTCAAAAGTATATTCTTATGAGAAACAGCTTTAGTTAAAGTGATACGTGTGCAGTGGCGTACATTCATTAGACATTAGAAGCGGTGGATGAGCAACTTCTCTTGTATTTTCTAAAAAATAAATACAGTAGAGCGTCGATTATCCGAAAGTCAATCATCCGAAACTTCAATTATCGAAAAGAATTGCAGTCGGCAAATTTTAATTTTTGCTAGTGCTGTGGCACTGCAATCTTTGGCTATATCTTGGGCTACTCAAATATTATACGTTTTTGATACTAAATGAACTTCTGAAGTATAATTTTTTATTGTTTTTATATTTTTCAATATATTTATTTTGTTCGTACAAAATAAAAAAAATAATTTTTAACGATACAATAGTCTTCGTTAGGCTTAACATCGACAAAAATTCAACGCGAAGCGACACGCAACAGAGAAAAATTTCAACATCGGATACGTTAAACTATTTTTTCGTATATAATCGGTAATCCGAAATATCAGTTATCCGAACAACCTATCCCCAATTGATTCGGATAATCGACGCTCTACAGTACATATTAATTTTAAATATATGAAAATAATCGCGCAATATTTTATTATAACCTCAAATTTCTATACTACACGTAAAAAAAAAAATTAAGATTGCTATTGTATAGTACAACATTAGTGGTGGAGTGGAAGCGCCGTATTGTCAGCGTTCAAACAACCAGATTCGCGCATGCGCTTTACACAGCATCAACCTCACCTGGTTTAGCCGGTGGAAGCCTACGACCTCGAGTCGATGCTACACGTATAACGCTTCCAATTCTATCCAGAACCAGATTAGTGGAAATTTGACTTTCCACTCTTTCTGAGACTACAAATATTCGAGTACAAAGTAATCGGTTTCTACTTATTTCTACTTAAGAAGTAGTTAAATAGTTAAGAGATTACGGAATTGGGGTATAAATGAAACCCTGCTGAAAGAGCCGAAATTTTACTTAAACAAAAGCTTAACAGAACCAATCTCTAGCGGAGTACAGAGGGGACTGATTTCTTTGTAATATTAGACGTAATATAAACAGAAATTTTTCCAGTTCGACGAGAGTGACCGAAAAGTCGTAAATTTTGGAAATTTCAATGGAAACCCGGTCCTAAGACGAATTAGTTAAAAAACAAATGACTATTAAGTTTAACATATTTAGATTTTTACAGCTATGGTGAGAAACGTTTAAACTTTATAACAATCCTGTCGCGCTCTTTGAGATATACTAGTGATGCGACAAAAGAGGCATTTGACATTGACTGGTGTGGGCCCCTCGGAATTTGGCAGCTCGCGTGCATGTACACATCGCACAGCTAGCAGGATTATCTCTGATTCCATTCGTAGGGAGCTATTTGACTAAGTGGTTAAGATTTAAGGAGTAAAGAATATTTTAGGTTATTTTTATGTACGTTTCATTATAAAGCTATATTTAATTATAATTTTCTTTAAAACTATATTCGTACAATTGAAGAATATTTTGTACCAGGTATGTATATCCACCACACATTTTATTTTACCCAGTAAGTTTTTATAATTCTATTTTTAATTTTATATGATAAATAATCTATTAAAAATACATTTAAAGAATTAAGCGATTGCCCCTGGAAGTCGGCTTCTTGCAGAAACACAGCTTCCCTATCATCAAATGTCACGGCACGTCACTGTACGTGTGGTGTTTGGGTTTGTGCAGAAAAAGAATTAATACTCAATTGTATATTCTACATACTGCATACTGTACATTAGTGTGCACGGTTCATCTATATATTTCGAGTTTCTCGACTTAGTTTGAGTAAACTGTAGAAATGATGATCAGGTGTGAATTTGACAATACAACACAGTTGGTTAATGGATACAAAATTGAAAGAAGCATTTGACATCAAAGAACAAATTGATGCGATCCACAAGCAAATGGACCAGAAAACACTTGCTGTACTGTTTTGTGTAACACCAGATTATAAGTGAGCTTATTGCATTCTAATTGAATAAACCCGTCTATTTCCACGAGTTTCTGCAAGTATTATGTAATCTGTAAGTTATTGAATAATAAAACAAATTAGTTGCATATGCACGAAGGCTTTAATCTTTGCATAACTATGCACTTTTTCAAAATTCTAAATGTACATTAACTTTGTCGTTGCTTGAAAATTTTTGCTGAAAAGCATAGATTTTTGATCGATTGTAGTGACAGGATTATCCAACAGCCACATCTAGGGCCTCATCGTCTCGAGGGACCTCGAGAATTATAAGGAAAAATGATAGTATGCCTCTAAAAAATTTAGTTAATGTTTAGAAGATTTAAAAAATTATTTATTATTTAAAGATTGTGTTGTCTTTTAAACATAAGAACTGTAACATAAAAGGTATTATAGGAAAATTGAGCCTATACCCTCAAATAAACGTAATTCTATTGTCAACAGTAATTAATATACTTTTTAAATTTGAATGTGGATTAAATATTATAAAATTTTCACTGTATATATATACATAAATATATAGATTTAATATGTATTTTAAACATCTTACATCAGTAACAAACATGTTAAACAATTTAACAATAAAGTTTCATTTTTTGCAGTTGTAAATGAAGAGACGTCATTTGAAAAGCGGTATCTGGATGTGTTCTGTACTGCCCTAAAAATAAGGTTATTTGTTCTGTTTATCGTGATTTATTTTAATTTCGAATTGTTTGATATATAATTGTTTCTTACAGATGTACAGAACGAAGCTTTTTTCGGATGAACGTTAGTATTTTATTTTAAAAAATTTCTTCAATTATGTAAGTCACTAAATTACACTTATTGGTATTTTCATATCCCAGGATGAATTATCTTTGACCATAGAGGTCCGAATAAGAAACTACATTGTGTCGACGTCACCTATTTTGGATATTTCTACTGTTTTTTTTATGAAAGCTGGAAGACCGTTGAATAAAATTCAAACATTTTTCAAACCTTTGGCCCTGACGGTAACTTTCTTTTTAAAAATTATGGTTTAAAGGTTGTCCTTTTGTAAATCATACAATATATTAAATAAGTTTGCATTGTTTTGCTATACTTTTAAGCTTCTCTTAAATTCAATAGGTGTGGATATCTCTTTGCTCCACGTTGATTTTCTTCATTCTAATTGTATATACAGTTCAGAAAATAGAATCGCGGATCCATGGTAGAGATCCTCCAAAATTCTCTACTATTTGTTGGCTCGTTTTAATTTCTATCTTGAGACAAGGTGAGACGATTCAATGTGTGTATTATTTTAAAAATTAATTTATATTCTTATTAACTTGTTAATTTTTAAAAATAAAATAAATTACGCAGTGCTATATTATGAAAGTCACTAACGAGTTGCTTAACATTCCCGGCACCATTTAAAACTGTATGTGGCGTCATCTGTAATGATATTTTATTACAAAACTTTCTATATTTTTAATTANTGAGACAAGGTGAGACGATTCAATGTGTATTATTTTAAACATTAATTTATATTCTTATTGACTCGTTAATTTTTTTAAAATAAAATAAATTATGCAGTGCTATTTTATGAAAGTCATCAACGAGTTGCTTAAGATTCCCGGCACCATTTAAAACTGTATGTGGCGCCATCTGTTATGTTATTTTGTTACAAAACTTTCTATATTTTTAATTATCTACAATAATTAAAATGGCTTAATTTACATGATGACTTCATTCTTTCTACTGCCCAAATGGTCATATCGCCAGTTTAAGAATCATTGATTTAAATGATGTAAATTGTAAATTATATTAATTTTCGTTATGATTTACAGGAAAATTTCGTTATTCTGGCAACTACACGACCAAAATGGTGCCGGATTATCGAAACTTATGTATTTTCGTATAACGATTTACAAATTTTACTCTATATTGTGTTTGTCAGTACAGTTGAACATATTAACTGGCGTTTTAATTAAGTTAAGATTTAACAATAGTTTATATAAAACTTCATAAAATACACAGAAAATAATAAATTGATGTAACCATATGCTTTATTGATACTATTGCTGGTTTATGTCTAAAAAGTAGTTCTTATTTAAGTAAATTTGCTTCCTTTGTTCGATGTCTTATGAACAGTTGAATAAATACTTTTTACAAAAATAGTAAGGTAATTTCTATGCTATACACAATTAGAATAATATGTGTTTTATTAAAGTCATAATGTACTACTGTACGTAATGAAAATTGATAAAAGCGTTTTAAAAAATAAATTATCAAATCATGTATTCATGAATATAAATATTTTCGTTTAAATATGTATAAATGTTTGAATTTATTAAATTTTTATCATATTTTTTAAAATACGCAGAAGTTAATTTCAGCCGATTTTCTTCAAATACATTCCGTGCCATAGTCGTTGTGTGGATCATGATGATCTTTATCTTGACTTCCGGATACCTGGGGATATTACCTTCGTTTATGATGAATCCGGGAACGGAAGCTATTCCTCAAAACTTCAGAGAATTAGCAGAAGCTCTGCAAGAAGATAAATATATCCCGTTGATTTATGAAGACTCATCCGAAGCACGGATCTTTCACCTTGATTTCGTTTGTATTTTGTAGTTAATTTAATAATTTAGAACCGTCGAAATCCTGCTCCTTTCTTCCAGACGGTTCTAAATTATTTAATAAATTACTAAAAATTATAATTATTAATTTAGATAAGAGATGGCTCCTAACGCCTACCTCTAATACCAAATTATTTAATATCTAACCATTAATAATAGCAAATTTATAGCCTGATTAATTACGGCAGTCGCTTGCTTGAGTATCAATGTATCGGACTTCGAGAAGATTATTATGCAGGATGTATCTAAATTGGTGTCAATAAATGTAGGGATGATGTGTTCGTCACACTAAAACACTACAAAAGTTTACATCAACATGGGTCCAAAAATCCTTCGTTAGTTATTGGGCTTATTGCTTATGTGAGATCTGAATAGCCTCTGTGACTAATTAATAATTTAGTCATAACGTTAAATTTTTATCGAAAAAATATTCTTTAATTTTAGTGAGAAAATTTGGTTTTTCTAAACGTGGGAAATTGATAAAAAGACACTTTCTTTAACGGAAGTTGAAACATCCTTCTGTTTTACCATTATCTACCAAAAATCTCAACACCCTGGGAATTGTCGACCCTTCGATAAATCCCCTTTTCCTCTGTTCACGTGAGAGAATCCAAAATGATGATTGGACGAAACTCCTGAGAAATAGAAAGAGTTTTGCATGATTTGAGGAGTACGCCAGAAGATATCATAGCAGACAGACGTATTCCATACAGTATCCCTATGGCCAACGCCAGTGCCGGCCTGAGACAAGTTTTAGGATGGAGCGAGATCCTATTATGGCGCCCCCTTGGTTGCCCCTAATTTATACCCTTTAATTTTCTTTACCACTGAGGCACCCCCTAGGACTTAGCGCCTGGAGCGGCTGCTCCGTTCGCCCTATGGTAGAGCCGGCTCTGGCCAACGCCCTTAGGAGTACGTCAGAAGATCTCGTAGAAGACGGACGTATTTCATATCATCTCCTGAAGGCCAACGCCCATAGTTGTATCCAGCAGATTTTAATAATGAGTTTACGTTAGAGAGAAATAAGGAAGAAAATATATAAATATGTGTCAAACAAGTTCTACCCAAAAAAGAACTTAAGTATAAAGTAAAAGGTTCAACAAGAAAAGAAACTTTCAGAGGTAGTATGATTATCGTAGAAATTTTGAGCTTTCTCTCTCGAAACGTTTATTTTAATTATTCCATTTATGTATAGATTTAGCTTAACTTTTGTGTCATTAAATTCTTGTTGTTATTTGTTGAAGAAATGTCTCATCATCATCTGAATCAAATCCGTGTTATCATCTCAACACGCGTGTTAATCTGCGTATCTAAAATTGATTATCTGGTGTTAAGGATCCTGGCAAGATCTAGAAATTATCCTCTAGAACAGGGGTGTCCAACCTTTTTGTTTCTCTGGGCCACATAAGAAGATGTCATGGAGTTTTTGCCACAAGTATATTATATGTACTTGTGGCCCAATCTAGACACGTTAATTTTTAAATATACTTGTATATTTAAGGATTAACATGTCTCGATTATAGTAATAATTATTAAATCCTTATCACGAAAAAGGATATTTTAAAAATTACTTTTACAGACACTTTCAATTTTTACTTAGAAATAGGTAAATTCATTTATTATAAAGGAGACAAACAAAAATTTATTTGAAAAACACAAATATTTTGTTTTTTTGGGTCTCTAATGAATAAAAAATGACAAAACACCATTTTAAAGTGTATTTTTATTTGACTAATATATTTATAAGTAATATGTAGCCCAAAAAGTAGCCTATGCATTAAATTTTACGCCAAACTAAAAAAAGGGCAGCCAACTTTGGCGCAAAGTAGCTAAATTATGCAACGCTGGAAGGAATACTAAATAGAGCTAAAGTTAAGACTTAAAGAATTGTAGACCCAAATGCGGGGAAAGGAGAGAAAGGACAAAAGATAAAGAAGTGAGGAAGGTTGGAAAATTAAGGGTCCATATTTGCATAACAGAAAGTCTATTTAATCTTTCTTACTACATTTTATCTTTTGGCCTTTCTCTCCTTTCCCCGAATTTGGATCTATAATTCTTTGATTTTCAACTTTAGCTTTATTTAGTATCCCTTCCTCATTCACACATTTCCAAGTATTTGAAAATATTCTCTTTCCACTCATATATATCAAAATATATATAAAGGTTTACGGCTTTGTGAAACGTTTTTTTAGTTTATGCCGTTGAAATAAATAAAATAAAATAAAATAATTTGTCGGTTTTATTTACACGTTTATTGGGCAGCATTGGGACTTGCCTTGGCCGCATGCGGCCTGCGGGCCACGGGTTGGACACCCCTGCTCTAGATCGTTCTTTACATTAACAGCCCTCCTAAAAAAGTTTAGTGAGCCATTCTTGCGATTGCAAGCCTGTAAGTGATATAGGAAACACCCCTATACCCTTAGTTCTCACTCTTATGGTACATGCAAGGCATTTAACTCCCTAACGTAAGATTTTCGGACCCATGTTTATATGAACTTTTTGTAGTGTTTTGATGTAAGGACATATCCCTCCATTCATGAACACTAATTTAGATACACCCGGTATACTGTTAATAATATCAATATATAAATATATCTATATCAGATTTAATTTCGTTGATAATAAGTTTCTAAATACTGTACTGTACATAACAATGTGATCTCTTAAACTTAATTATCTTTAACTATGTTGCTGTAATTAACATTGTTAAACACGCATAAACTTCAATACGAATATTAAAAAAATTATTGTGTTCAATTTCATTTATTAGACACTGGATTGGATATCAATAAACAACGAAAAAATTCATTATATAACAAATTCCATACATAGAAATTGGAATGACAGCGTACTAGAGACACTTAATACGCTTACAAACAAGATTTTTTAAGGGAACTACGCCTGATTGGTTCAAAATAGGAATTATCTATGTACAAGTTGGAATGGGAGAAGCAAATCAAACTTCATCTTCCATCCGATATCCTATTTACCAATTTCCTCTTCATCCAGATCAACAGAAAACTCTTTCATTACACCAAAGAAGTTATCAGAATGTAAGTCGATGTAAACTTTATTGATTATTTTCTAGTTATATAAAGTTTTGCTCGTTTTAGGGTGAATATTATTCAGCAGAGTGGTTTGCCCGAAAAATATGCTCGAAATATTATCGAAAAAAGAAAGATTTACTCTGAATTCAATTCCTACGAAGACGAGGATAAATTGAACAGTTGTATTAAACTTGAAGACATTACAAGTTATATATACTTCTTGTGTGCTGGTTACATTATTTCTTTCTTCACGCTTCTGCTTGAAATTTTAATTAACAAGATAATAAATCGGGGAGGAATCAGAAACTAAAAGGAATATAGTATGTTTGCTATTTCGCTTGTAATTACAGTTAAATGGATTGTTAAATGCTATATTCGTGCAATGTATTCTTAATCACTTCACTCGCAATTGACGAATTATGCACGAATTTGTCATTAGAAATGAATTTAATATATTATTAAAAATGAAATAATATTATTGTATTAATTCGTATTGTATACTTTTAGTAATAGTTAAAATTAAATTGATGTAATTTTAACAAGCAATTTCTTTAAGTGTCTTTCTTTCAGCTTTACTTATAATAATTACTTTTTTGATATCCCTGTCTCGTTTCTATCGTTAGATGCAAATCGGTTAATCGTACTTTCTCCGGGATTAATAAATTTAATCGATACTTCTGAGGAATTTTAAGCTTTTTTTATCCTGAAACAATTGCAGATGTCACTATGAATCTCGTTTCACAAAGGATTGGTTGCTGAGGAACGTGAAGAAGATCGGCGATTTCTCGAAGGTTTCCTGTCAAACTGATTCGTCTATTTTGCCTTTTACCAAAAGTGTTTTCGGGATTACTGTACACAAACTGAAAATAATGTAGCTTGTGTTGATGTATTGATAACCCGTGTTATTGTTCTCAGTCAGTTCAACGTTATTGGTATGATTCTATTCGTGTATATCGTATTCTACAGCAGAAAAAACACCGGTAGAGAAAAGTATACATACGATCGATATGAAGACGTTCCCTTCACGGTATATCATAAATTGAAAATTATAACTATTCACTCACGCTGAATTGTTCTAATTCAGCGTGAATGACTTCCTCTCGGTGTATTAAAATGTAGGAAAAAATTCACTGAGTTTTCTTAAATAAAACAATACAAAATGAATGTCCTTAATGATAACTAAATACTTTTTATTAATTTTTATATATTCGAAATTTAAAGTATTATTTGTTGTTTAATCTTAAAAGAACATGAAGGACAGTAGTGTTTTCCATCGATTTAATATACATGTAAATTTATTCTTGCCATAACAGTGTTATTTGTGAATTATATTGAATGTCTTGGAGTAAATAATAGATGTACAAAGAACAAAATAGTGACGGGTATCGACTGTTTAGGAAACAGGAAAAACGCGTGTCGTCTATCATCTAGTATATTGAAATATGGAAATTTATCCTTCAGGCATTTAAGATAAAATAACAATTAGGTCACTTTATGAGCAGTGCAGATTGACTTAACAGACTTCTATCGCCGAGTCCAAGTGTATCCATTATCAGAAATTTCGATATTTTAATCTCTACCTTTAGATATTGCTGCAACTAGTAGAACAATCCAGTTTTATCAAAAGTGGTGTTTTGGACATTACTTAATACAGTACTTAACTCACATGAAGAACATATTGTTCGATATTCACTTTTTCTGAACGAATTGCTGCAATTCAACTATAGAATAAAAGTTTTCCATTCCAAAGAAATAATTTAAAATAATCTTTCCTCTCTGTGGAGAGAACAACAAAAATTTAACAATTTAAAGTTTATTTAAAATCATAACAAGAAGTAAACATAATAAACAAAGTACGTAATTCAAATCTAGAACTATAAGCGTTTACAGAACTATAAGAATTCTCATCAACACTCATAACTTTTAAATGATTTACAACTGTCAAAAGCGCGTAAATGTGAATTCAAGTATTTTTTTATGTTTTGTAGCCTTGTTTACATATGATAAGAAAAAAATGTATCAGATTTACACTTTTATTTTTCTTTACGTTTAATGTAATGATAAAGAATAATCTGCAAGTAAATCTTTAACATTTTATTATAATATATTTTTATTTAATTGAGTATAAAACCGAGATATTTAAATTTTTTAAATTTTCGGTGTAAAGAATAACGCTAAAATTTTATATATTATATGAACAGAAAACATATTTTTTGTTCTCAACACTAAAGAAAATTGAAGGATGTGATCGTATCTTTCTACGGATTCACTTCCATTCAAAGGTGACACGTGTTCTAAATGAGTCACCAGGAACATCATGATCGAAATTCATCTAATCGTCGCAAGCTTTAAACATTTCGAAAGGCATGAGAAAAAACTGTGAGGACCCCGTAATAAAAAAATCGATGACGATCGAGGTTCCTCATCAAGAGTTTGCCGTCTCCAGAG
This sequence comes from Centruroides sculpturatus, assembly GCF_000671375.1. Taxonomy (NCBI): domain Eukaryota; kingdom Metazoa; phylum Arthropoda; class Arachnida; order Scorpiones; family Buthidae; genus Centruroides; species Centruroides sculpturatus. The sequence goes on along the minus strand of NW_019385733.1, from coordinate 154,498 downwards.
TCTGTTGATCACCTTTAACCATATCCAGGATACATCACCTACACTGTCGATCACCGTCAAAAACGTCCAGAATTAACCATCCATATGACTTTCCTTGATCCGATACGTTTTACAATCCATAAAGTGATTAACATTAACTATTAATGATTAGTGGCTTTAGCAGACTCTCTGATAGTCATGTTATTATTACCTGATATCATCTAAACAAAGGGCATATTCTCACTTCGGCATGTAGACTATACCTAACAAGCCGAAGACACCGTTACAGAAAACAATATTATTTAATTTTAACTTTGATAGAAATTATAAACTTGTAAAATGTTTGTAAAATGTTCTTAGATTTTAGAAGTGAAAATTATAAATAGAATACAAAGTACAATGAACGAAGAAACAAATTAAAATTACAAATGAAAAAGTATAATGAAAAAAAAAGAAATTACAGCGGAAATAAAACAAATTAAAAATTAAATTAATGAGTTTTCTCAATTAGAAAAATATAAAAAATAAATAGGTCGTGACTTTAATGTGACATTTCCAATTTTACGTGTCATACTAAAATTTGTAATCGAGATTTTGTGAATTCGAAATTCTACAGAAGAGTAAACTTGACGAACAATTTCAATAAACAGAACGTGTAATCTATATGTATATATAGAATATATATAACAAATTTATAAGATAAAAAACAAGTGGACTTAATAGAAATATGTGAAAATAATTATTTAATTAATAATAATCTAAATTGTTTGTTACTATATGAGCGAGAAGAATAACAAAGAAATTAAACAAAAATTATGTGATCACAATCTTCGATAAGATAAAAAAATAACGAATTATTCTAATTATTCTCGTAATTCATCCGCTTTATTTGTCAGTCGACAAGTAACGGTTGAAACAACAAATGCTGGTGTATCGCACTAAGACTCTCGTCTCACTTAAAACAGAAGAAACGACAAGACTCTGAGCAAAAAAATAAGGTTGGTAATGCTTTTTCCATTACTATTTTCGCTAGTAAATTGCTGGCAAGATTTCTGGAACCAATGGGGAAACTTCTCTTGTAAACCGCCAATATACAAATGTCGCTGAATTGGAGAATTTCACTTCATAAATGGTACGGAAACACTATGTTTATTTATATGTTTGGAAAAACACGTTAAATAATTATTGTACAGTAATTATTATTATTGTAATTATTGTGGTGCCTCGCATAACGTACGCCTCGAATAACGGACTTACTGTTTGACCGTTACGTGAGACGAACAATGGACTTTCTTTGAACAAGTGTGAATGATGTTTCCACTCTTTTGCCGTTGCCAATGACAATCTGCTATTTTTATAATATATTAATATTATTAGAATATATTATTAGTATATCTGAAGTACAAGCAACAATTCTGTATTGCATTTTCCCGATTATTTTCTTCTGCCAAACATCAAAGTTCTTTGGTTAGACAGAAATTGGTTAACCGAATTACCTTCCGGATTAATGAATCTGATCTACGTCTCTGCTGAATTCACGGTGTACTTATCGAGAAACAATTGGAATTGTGATTGCTATTCGCGATTTACTAAAGACTGGTTGCTTCGAAACAAAAGGAAAATTGCAGATTTTTCGGAAATTTCTTGCAAAAGAAATTCGTCTGTTTTTTCTATCACGAGAATTATTTCTAGTAATCAATGCATACCAATTTCAGAAGATAATTTTATGTCGTCCGTAAATGTCTCTTCTACAAAAGGCGTGTGTTTTGAAGAAGCTGGTTGTACTTTTAGATGGAAAATCGCAGTTGCTGTGTTTGCTTTTTTACTGTTGTTCAGTTGGATCATGTTTGCTTCCTCTGTTTATTGTCGTAAAAAAGAAAATGTCGAAAAAGTGGCAGAGCCAAAAGCCAAATGTTTGGCCGGTCCACACCGCGTAAATACTAACGCATAATACTTTGGTATGTCGATTGTGGAAAATTTTAATTTTTTCTCTGTAACATTTCATCTTTATAAACATCCATTTGATGGCACCATCAGTTATCATATTTTATTTAAAAAACTTTTTATATTTTTAACTATTATAAAATGGCTAATTTTGAGAGTAGGGATGGATTGCATAAAAGATTATAAAAGCTAATAACGAGTAAAATAATCACACACTCCGATCCTAGTGGAGATATACACGTTCCCTTTTACCTCTTCATCCCATCGATCTGCCTGATAAGCATACTTCCCTGCAAAATTTCGGAAATTGTCGGCAAAAACCATGAGTGTTATTAAGCTTCAAACAGGTTAAACGAAATCGTGATCCCCGCACATTAACATTAATACATAAAGAAACCCAAGAATTTTTTGGCATTTCGAGGTGTCCAAAGTCTAGAAATGTAAAAATTTTGAAGTCATTTTTGACTAATATTCAAAATCCTCCGGTATAAAAATATATAACAGCAGGGAAAGTAACAAAGAAACGTGTTGTTGATTGGGTGTTTGCCACAACATTTTTCTCTTACTGGTGTGTTTACATTTTCATTTTTATTGTGCAGTATACCTTTCTGCTCTTTTCCTTTGAATCATTGAGCTGTAATTGCAAAAAATTGTAGATTTATAAATATCAGCTGTGGTCTGTCCAATGTCTGTCCTTCCTTACACTGTTAAAGTCGAGACCCGATTAACTTTATGAGAATTTCCGGTCTAGAATGAAAGTCACGTAATTTTAATTCAAATATCTATCCAGAACAAACATAAATGGCTTTGTTATTGTCAGACAAAGTGTGGTATACAGGAGCAAAACAGTATTGATCTGAAATCGAGAGCATATATTTTAAATTAAATAAATTAAAAACATGATTAAAATTGCAGCCCTACACGCTTTATGTTTAGATATTAAGACAACAATTAAGTTACTTGTTCTCTCGTATATTAAATGTAATATTAAATTTTCTGTAAAAATGATTTTTGTGAGTAAATAATTTTGTGTTATGTCACGATGTTGTAAATTCACTCGTAGAATATTACAAAAATATTTTATTGGGTGTTATTTGCCGATTTTGTTAAGTTATGGCAACGCAACACTTGGGGATGCCTTCAAGGAGGTTTTTTGAAAACTTATTCAGGCGTTACAGACGTAAATATAACCCCACGTGGCCAACCATTCGAGCAAGGTTGGACCCACGACTGAACTCTCAATAAAAATAAAAATTTAAATTTATAATTCTTGTTTGTAATAAAATAAAAATAATTAATTGCCTTACATAATTATAATAACAGCTATACATAAAGATAAGTATTACGATGTAGTTAATTTAATCTAGTAAAGAAACATTCTTCATTATAAAGCAAATTGATTTATTTTCTATTATATATTTTATTGGAGGAATGTCCAGTGTCTTATTGACCTACAGTTACAACAACGTACTTGTTGCAAATTACAAGACTTCTGATACTTATACCTTGTGAATAATTACATCGTCTATATGCAATCAAATTTGATTATGAGTAATAGCTCGTATCTTATTACGAAACTTTTATTAGATATATTTTGTTTATAATTTGTAACTTGTAAAGCTTATAATAACTACAAGCGTTTTATGCAACAAGACACAAGCCCTACAACAATTCAGCTACTGTCAGAAAACATACTTAAACAGGACCGTCATGATGAACAACCGTATGGGTCTTTGACATTGCTAAATTCATATAACAGGCAATAATTGAGTGAAACTCCATCTTGTATAACGAACAGGATATCTTTACAGATAGTCTTATTATAAATATTACGTATTTATAAATTTATAGGTGGATATGCTCTTAAAATTTATTATTGAAAACAAAACAATACTTAGGAATAATTTTAATTCTCGAGTGAAACAAAATTACTGAAAAACCTTAAAGATTCTCCTTTCTGTGAAGAAAAAAAAAAAACAGAAATGAAACTGAATAAACAATTGAAGTAATTACACGTTACGGATCAGTAATGAGTCAAAATTTATGAGTACTTTTAATTAAACAATTTAATTCGTTGTCTGTTGTATGTCATTTGCAATTAAAATAAAAACCGAGTTCATTAATAGTTGCGTGACAATACGAAATTTCATTTCAAATTTTTAAAGATCAATATTCTTTTTAAAAATTGTCATTTGTATAATGCTATTATCGACGTTTTTTAAACTTTTCAAAATACAGTAGCCTAATAACAAAGGAAAAATAGTCTATAAAGTAAATTACGTAAATGCGAATATTTAGTATCATTTTATTCGAATAATAAACTCGAATTTACTCTGAAGAGTTACTTATTGCTTTCCAGGTATTTGTATATATTGGGGGAAATGTATGACAATAGATGAAAAAATAACTTCTCAAATGTTTACATTTTGGAATTCGGGGGATCTTAAAACGTCGAGAAGTGCAAGAAATTCCTGGAATTTTTATGTATATAGTAGCAGATAAGGCGGGCGTTGCTCGGGCAAAAAATAAACATTGCGAAGATTAAGATTATTTTACATTGTAGCCAATATTACCCATTTATACAGAATGCAATAACTAGGTCCTAGACTAATTAGAGAATATTTAGATGGGTCTAAAAATATGTTCGATTTCTCGAAAAAACGCAAAAAACCACATCCGCACCTGAAGTCTTGCACGTCGCTTTCTCTTAACACTTTCGTTGTTAAGAAGTACACTTCTTTCATCTCCATGTGGTACCCTACTAAAACGCAGTTATAAATAAAAAATTGCATTTAAAATAGTACAGTAATAGCTCAGTTCTTTAGGATAAGCCCTGACCTTGTCTCTCTTCCCCGCGAGGAGAATTTCGTGTGACATCTATATAATAATAGGTATATAAAAACACGCGCATTGTTCGAATACAATGTTGTGACAAAATTTCAAAACACTCGATGAAGAACTTTCGGAGATTATAACTTTAGAAAAAACGAACATTTACGTCTTTGTTTATACAGAGATGAACTTTATGGTTTGTGTGTGTGCGTGACAGTCTGTAATGCACGATTTTGTTCACTAGTTCTAAAGCTTATATTTATTTAAAATAAAAACACTTCTAACTTTTAAATTTTTTAACATTTATTAAAAATTCTATTTTATTTTTTACAATTATTAACATAATAAAATACGTGTAAAACGGACGAATAATTTTTTTCAAATCATTTATTAGTCAGCCGAAGTCATGCAACTTCCTACACTTTGAAATGACTGATTTTTTCGCTAGATTAAAGTGCAGAANACAATAAAAAATTATACTTCAGAAGTTAATTTAGTATCAAAAACGTAAAATATTTGAGTTGCCCAAGACATAGCCAAAGATTGCAGCGCCACAGCACTGGCGAAAATTTAAATTTGCCGACTGGAATTCGTTCGGATGATTGACTTTCGAATAATCGACGCTCTACGCAGCGATTCCCAACCTGTGGTACACGTACCCCTAGGGGTACGCGATAGGTTGTTTAGGGGTACAGAAAAAAGTTAGTTATTATGGCAGAAAAAATAATATATTATGTATCACAAACTAATAGTATTAAAAAATTATTAGATAAAAAATGTTCCTTGCAACAATCACAACTTCATTATACATTTTTTCATTTAGTTTTTTTTTTTCTTTAATTTAATGTTACAATATGTAAAATTAACAATACGGTTACCCACTAAATTTCTTAAATGAGGGGTACAATCTAGAGATATGACATGTCACGGGGTACGCTAATGAAAAAAGGTTGGGAACCACTGGTCTAGAGTATTTCTCCCACAAACGGAAAATCTAATATTATTAAGTCGTCCGAGGTAATATTATCGAGATTATAACCAAATTATTCTGTAGAAGATGACTGCGATGATGAAAAATTGGCGAAGAAAAAAATCAAACCATAGCTTTAACAAATGCTATGGAAAAATCGGTACATAAATTTCTTCAAGAACCTGAAGAAGAGACTTCGCCCAGCCCTGAAACACTTGAATAGGACTTTTTAGTAGTAAAGAGTCCAAACAGAAGAACGAAAAATTTATATTTATTATTTTTTAAATTAATAATAGTCACCGACACAAATTTGAAAAATTTTAATTGAAAGAGTTGTTACCTTATAAAATTGGGCCTATTTACGAATCAATACATTCTTTTAGCTTTCGTCCTGTATACTAATTTAGTCTCTTTTATTTATACCTAGGTGTGAACGTATTTAATTGCCTCTACCGAATCTAGTATGTTCGGAACGTTCTACAATCCATAAAGCCGTTCACATTAGCTACTATTAATGGTTAGTGTAGCAGACTCTGTAATAATCATGATACTATTACTTGATATCATCCAAACATACCGCATTTTCTCAATACCTGATAAGTTTGAGACACTTTTACGGAAAACAATATTATTTAATTTTAACTTTGAAAGAAATTATACGCTTGTAAAATATTCTCAAATTTTATAGCTGCAAATTATAATTTGTATGCAAAATGCGATGGAAGAAGGATGAAATTAAAACCATAATTTTCCATATTTGTCCACAAGTATGAACTTCCTTTGTTTCTTTTTCCAAATTCTTTGTACCAAAACTTCTCTTCTGCTTTCGCGTTACGCAAGTTTGACTTAGAGCAGTAATTCTCAACCGGGAGTACATGTACCCCTAGGAGTACAAGCGTAAATCAAAGGGGTATATCTAACTTTCATTATAAAATGGCGTATGTTAATCAGTTTGCTGTAAATTATTAACACAAGAAACAAGAAATAATAAAAACTTACTTTAAAATATCCCAGTGTGAACACTGATTTCATTTTTAACACTCTAAACAACTTGTTTATCCATTTGGTTTGCCTGTCTATTTGTGCCATTAGTGCCGAGTGAACCTGTAGTCTAGTAAAATTATGGTTTAACAGAGCATTAATTTTAGAATAAAAAGAAATTTCTTTTTCTATTCTATAATTATTGCTTGATAAGATTGAGGCTTTTCATGTTTTTACTGGACTACTGGTATTAGGAATAACGAGGCCTGGATTGTACCCCACCATGCAATGCGTGTCACTGCATGCGCGCATTACTTGATATTTAGCAAAATTTAGATGTTACGTTCGTTACAAAAATTAAAAGATTCATGTATTGTTCTGCACATTATAAGTTCGCAGCCATTGCTTTCGAGGTCAGTATACAATTATAATTTCTATTTAACAACGTGGGAACCAAATTTTGAAAAAATTGCTGAAGATTTATCGCAACAAATATCCCATTAAATTTTGTTAGAAATTATTTAAGAATAATTTAAATTTTCTTTATCGTTAATTATAATTATTTATTTTTAGGAAATGTAATTTATGCATGTGTTGAAATGACTTCTGTGATTTTACATAATATACTTGTCAAATAATAATAAATAAATGTATGTACCTGATTAAATTTATTATTATTTACGTGAAATAAGTAATTCACTTTTAGTTATTGTTAGTTAGTTAGTTTTTTATGGTGCTCAGTTATACAAGCTGTAAACATCTAACGCAGTAATTATAAAATTTACATACGAAAATATAAGGGGTACTTAAGAAATAACTAATGTGCTAATGGGGTACATCAACAGAAAAGGTTAAGAACCACTGACTTAGAGTAAAATTTACCATACTGAATCGCTCCTTCCTTTCGTTCTTCACGCTTTCTCCGGGAGAAACCATACCTTTCCTTTCCGCCATCTTCCACTAAGGGGTGCGCAATAAAGTACAAGTTTATACACGAAAATTGTAGTGTCGGAGATTTCCGACGTTTCGTGTAGTAAATAATGGCCGACTATGGAAACGACATTAAACTAGAAAAGAAAATTCGCGCGATTCAGACTGAGAAGGAAATGGAGGGTGCGAAGTCCCAGAGTCGTTAAGCGAGGAATGGCTGAACACGATTGTATTAATCTGGCACTTCAAGAGTGAATTGGCCTACCGAAACTTTTTACATTCGGTGTAAATATAAACTGATTCACATTCTAACTCGTAAATATTCATTTCTAAACGTTTTGATCTTAAACAATAAAAACAAAATGTCGTTTCTAAATGAAGTGTTACGTCACAGATACCAAACGAACCGGTTGTTTATGACGTTCCTTCCGCTTTCTGAATGACGTGTCGTATTATACGGCGATCGACGTAAATCGATTCGTAGTGTTTCCGATGATGACGTAATTTCTGTTACCGATTCAAATTTTCTCGTTGTCTAACAACATTTACGTGTCGTCTGTGATGACTTATAACACACATTTGAAAAACAGTTTTACGTAATAAAGACAATCACTACTTATTGAAACATCAATCAGAAGATAAATTATCTATTTACTTTTTTAAATACCAAAGATATAAGAAATAATTAACGATAGAAACTAAAGTTAACATTTGTCCGTAAATGCCTACATTTACTACAGTTATTTCATCGTCTTTTAATTAACTTCCTGTTTTACAGATTATTTTTCCAAATTTTCCTTTATAAAAATTTAATATTCTTCCTGATAATTTGTTGTTTAAATTTAATTATTTTTGGCCGCAAACTGCCTCATTTAATTTAAGTTTCTTAATCGAAGATTAATTTATTCTTATTTATTTGCCAGCGTTTTACATTTATATTGTAGCTTTATTAACTTGATGCTTTAAATATTACAAATAGTCGGAGTTGAATTGAAACAGGAAATCATTTCTGTTCGTTTTAATTACTTTTTTGCTGTCTTCTTTACCTGTCAAAAGAGGACATTTTTATTATAATAATGTAAATGGAGTCAGACAAAAACATTCTTTTGTGTCACAAAACACGTCTTAGAAAAAGAAACGAAATAAAATTCTATTTATAATATCAATTTGTTTAAACGAACAACTCACTTGTAATAAATATGCAAAACAAATTTTCTATTCGTAAAATATTCATTTAACGTTAACCGATATTGTTTCTTTCAATGTAACCGGAATAAACGAGGAAATAAAAACTGTATACGTCATATTTCTGTTCGAAATGACGAATCTATGTCACTGACATCATAATTTATCGTGTTGTCGACATAGCAACAGTAGAGATATCGAATATTAGAAGCTCAAAATTGTGTTTTATTGTTAATCGATTTCTCAGGATCGTGCTTCTGATCGATTTGACATTCGTCTGTCGATGCAATTGAAAGACTCGTTGGACGAGATGAGGTGGGTTATCTTTTTCCAATTCCTATTTCTAGTAGTAAATTCTTGTCAATAGTTTTGGCAACTTTGGGAAAATATTTCTTGCTCGTCATCGGCGAACAGCTGCCATAAATCAAAGAACTTTTCCTCCGTTGAAATATTTAATCAATCCTTATCCATCGAGTGCGGCCAGGAAACGATTGACTCTCGTTCGATTCGATGTTTGGACGTTAGAAATGTAAAAGAGATAAAATTTACTAATTGTTTTCTGACCGGGATTGACTTTGGAATATTCACTTTCGGATATGAAATCGAACACGTCCATATTTTGTACGAAACATACCAAAATTACAGAAACTTCGAGAGCGCCTCTTTTAATAACCTGTTTTTCTGCGATCTGTCGTAATAGAAGGCGTGAAGACGTCGAAACTTTTAAACTTAACATTTCACAATGTTTCGTCTCTGACTTCATTGAAAATTCAACGCTACAACTTCTCTTTATTTCCGAACAAACCTTTCCGAGATTTAATTAATCTTTCCGAATTAGCCTATATATTAGGAATGGAAAGTTGAGAGTTTTACCAGAAGATCTATTTTATAATCTTCAAAATTTAACAAAACTTGATTTAAATGACAATAAAATTTAATCGATTCATCCACTTGTCTTTCGAAATCTCACCCGTATGGAATATTTGGATTTAGGATTGAATCAAATAAAGAATTTACCACGTGACATGTTGGAAGGTCTTTCTAACTTAAAAACATTTTATATTTATAGAAATTATCAACTATCAGAAATTCCGTCCGAATCTTTTAATAAACTTCACAACTTGGCTAAACTTTCTGCGTGGGGTTGTTCTATTCCTTCACTTGAAGAAGATGTATTTTTTGACTTAATTAATTAATTTGAAAGACGTCGATTTAGATATCAACGAAATTGAATATCTCCCTCCGAATCTTCTTAAAAATAACAAACTCCTGACAAGATTTTCCTGCTCATATCGACTCTTTCAACATATATTTTTCATGGACTTTCTAAACTGAGATGGTTGAACTTGGGGGAAATCGGTTGAAAAATCTTCCCGAAGATATTTTTCAGAATTTGTCGTCGTTGCAGACTTTAAAGTTATCAGAAAATCGTTTCACATTTTTACACGAAAATATCTTCCTTCCATTGACTAACTTAACGCATCTCGATCTATCTTACAACAATTTAACTGAAATTATTGGTAAGCATCCTTTTGGCATCAGCAAGCATTTAATTTATCTGAATTTAAATGACGCAGGTTTGACACAATGGCCGGTAATTAATTGGACAGAATACAACTTGACTGAAGTTGATTTTTCAAATAATCGTTTTGAAACGTTCAAATTGCCATTGTCCACACCAAATCGCAAAATGAAAATGTATTTCTCTAACTGTAAAATCAGAACAATTTACATGGATGACACGCAATCAGTGTTGCCGTTCCTAGTACATTTGTACTTTTCTGGTTCATTTTGCCCTTTCAAGTAAATTGAAAGTACATTTAGATTTTTAGTACGTTTTCAGTACATTATAATATTTCAAGTACCATTTACGGTACAAAATAATATTTCACGCTTTAACGAAAAAATGAAAAAATTAGTTTAATAAAGTCTCACTAGTGTCACTGCTTGCTAATTTAAATTATCCAATCACAACATACAAATGGCGTGCGTCTGTCGACGTCAGCAACATAGATAGTTGCACGTGTAAACGGTCTTGACTCAGTGGTCTTCTTTCATACGTTCAGTCGTCTGCACATTCTCATCAGGACCTTGACAAAATTTTTCATGCCACGTGGTCCAAACAATTCAACTCCGTCAAACAAAAATAACGGACAGGTAAGAAAATCAATGATTTTAAACTTTTGTCGTCAATAATATCAAAATATCCGTTAAGTCAGAAACAAATTATTACAGAAAATAGTTTTGAAATTGTACGAGTATAAATAATATAAATACTTTTATATTATTTTCTACCACTATAATTTAATTCTNAGTCTGGTCATCACAATTCTATATTTGTATTCACTTACAGGTATGCCTCAGATAATGAGGAACCTCAAGCTATTGGGATTCTACTGTATTGTATTGATATCTAAGATCAATTTATTAAGCAATATGTTTTTATCAATGTTGATTAATGTTTTAATACACTCTAATAATTTAGTTTTATGTTATATCTATATGAAAAAAAATTAATAATTTTTAATATGTTATCTATGTATACAGATTAAATAAGTAAATGTATTGAGTGACTTTTTTTTAGCCCAAGTTTGGATAAACAAACAAAAGATGGGAGTACTGCTCTCCATGTATGTGCTACATATAATCAGTCAGAATGTATGAAGTTACTATTGCGAAGTGGAGCAAATCCACAAATAGAGAATTCTGAAGGAAAAACTCCAATGGATGTTTCAAAAGAAAAAGGATTTCATATTTGTATGGAATTGGTAAATAATGCTATATAATACAAAGTCAACTTTTAAAGTTTTATAAATTAATATTAATTCACTGTAATAAAATTAACTTACATGAAATATTAAGAGAAATTTTGTTTTTAATTTATTAGCTAGAACATGCATTACAAAATAAGAAAACTTTATTTGAAAATGTCAGCATAGATTGGGGTTTATCTCAAGATGATGGTTCAACAGATTTTAGTGATGAAGATTTTGCAGATGAACGAGTAAGTATGAATAATGTGTTTAATGATATAGTATTTAAAACAGTAATAATTTTTAAAGTTTTGACTAGATATGAAAATAAAATGCATTTTACAGTTTATATTACATTTTGAAAATTACCATTTTTATACATTGTATTCTTAATACAGAATACACACACACACACACACACACACACACACTTATATTACACACACATATTACACACACACACACATATATATATATATATATATATATATAAATTAAACGTAAACAAAGTAATCATAGAACTAGTACATTTTGAAGGAAAATAGTACATTTTTTGAAGGCGCTTCAGTACGTTTTGAAATTTCATTGCGGCAACACTGCACGCAATACGGATTTGAAATGCCGACTTATTATTTAAAGTATAATGACATTTATTGTGACTATGAACTGCAGCTATTCCTTTTTGCCCTTAAGTCAAATATAGAAGTAGAAAGAAAATGTTTCCAAATATAGAGAAGACGAAATGTTACGGAGAAGAAAGAAACTTGCTTGATAATAATACATCTCTCGTAGTCATAGGAAATTATTGTCCGATGAATTGTAAATGTTTCGCTGAATGTACTCACGTGATGGTGAATTGTTCCGGAAAGGGAATTAACAGAATTCCCGAAGTTCTCCTTCCCAATGCGACGATTGTCGATTTGAGTAATAATTACATAAACGACTTATCAAATGTCAATTGTGTGACGTGGAAAAACGTCACCCATCTACATCTGAGCAATAATTCAATAAGTATCATTTCGGATTATGTTCTTTTGCCAAACCTCAAATCCTTGTGGTTGGACGGAAACCGGCTAACTCAATTACCTTCCGGTTTCATGAACCTAATCGACGTTTCTACGGAATTTAAGATTTACTTGTTCAGAAACAATTGGAATTGTCATTGCCGTTCGGAATTTACTAAGGACTGGTTGCTTAGAAACAGGCAGAAGATTGCAGATTTCTCCGATGTTTTCTGCTCGAGAAATTCGTCTTCTGTGTCTTTCATCGAAATCGTTTCTAATGATCGCTGTAAACAAATTCCAGAAGATAACTTGTCGTCGTCTTGTAAATGTTTCCTGTACAAAATGCCTGTCAGGCGACGAAGTTAGTTCTGTTTCTGGATGGAAAATCGCCGTGGCTCTTTTTACTTCGCTAATGTTATTAGGTGTGATTATTGTTGTTTCGTTTGTTTATTGTTGCAGAAAAGGAAATGTCGAGAAAGTGTCAAAGCCTAATGAAGAAGAAGTGATTTATTACAATGTTTACAATTGAATTCTGTGATTACGACAATTCAAGTATATCTACTTTCATCAATTTAATCAGGACTTACGAATAAATTGTTATTATTTTTCCTTTGTTTCTATAGAAATAAATTTTATTTATATCAAATATGCTGTAATAAGTGTTACTTTTATATGCTTTTGTTGTGAATTCTGATTAAGTATTATATTATAAAATGTGTAATAATTAGATAATAAAGCTATAATTCAATGATTAAGTCAATACTAAAATTCGACAATAAAACGATAATTTATATATAAACAGTAGAGAAATGAAAGTAACAATTTATAATTGAGAAAAATTTGTATTTTCTGTAACAAACTGACTTTTTATTTTAGGTAAAATATCTCATTCATAGAGACTTGGTGTAAATATAAGAATGAAAATGAGAAGAGAAAATAGATGCTAAAAGTACAAAATAAATAGGCGCTGTAGATAGATACTTGGCAAAAGATAACATTTCTAGAAATAAACCAATAAGAAATTACTAGACGAGTGATCGCAGACTCGATCGATGTGAATTTAGAAATTCAAGAACGTATCGATGTGGATAATTCCCACCCGGTACCCGATAGAGCATAAAAGATAACGACAAAAAAGCTCAATTATAAGAAACAAACATATTTTAATCTCTCGCAACGATTAATAACAGCCCGAATGAAGAGATCGCAAAACAAAATCTCACAAAAAATGACAAATTGACAGTTGGGCTCTGCACAGTAGACGAAAAAATAATAGAAAATCCAGCAACCTGGTTTGAAATAATTAAACAAGACATAGAGACTTTAGGGCTAAAATTATTTGAGATTTCCTTTGAAAAGAAAATACAAAACGATTGTCAAAAGTTATAATATCTTTCAAATAAATTGTTATATAGATTAGATGTTATAACCAGTTGCATTTTAAAAATATTTTGTTTCTATTGTCGACACTTTATGTGAGAGCCGAAATTAAAAGAAAATTTATTAGTAAAGAAGGATTTTGGAAAAAAAATTATTTTAAACTATTATAATATTTTGTTGTTCAAATCCAGATAATTTTTCCAAAAATTACTGAATAAATTGGCGATTAATCCGTTTTCCATGGATTTAGTTCCCTGTTAGGAGTGACACATCAACTGTGTCACTTGAAGTCAACGGGTGAAAATCGTTGATTGGACCCAACGTGCTAAAGTTTCGAATGAGTAAGTGGGAAAAACTCAGAAGAGACCACCGTATAAAACGGGGGGGTGCTGACGATCGGAGCTTTTCCCTTCTTCAGTCGTGAACCTTTCGGTGTTCGTGTGTGTGTGTGTGAGAGAGAGAGAGAGAGCCCCGCCATCGCCGCTCCTGAACCTTTAACCGGGATAAGCACTTAACCTGACCTGACTTGGATTAAACCTTGAACACAACCTAGACTAACGACCTCAAGCACCTGAACTCTAATCTTACTAGCTTCTGAACTCCACTTCGACGAAGAACCTTCATCGAAAACCTACCTGGACTACAGGTATTTGTCGTCGCGCAGAAGTTCTGTGAACTTTCTGTTTATAAATCTTAGCGATAAATAACCCTGTAAATAACCTTTATAATTAAACGGGAATTTTTTAAATGAATAATCTTGTGGAGTGCATTTCTTCCGGAGTTGTCCTTCCGTCTCCAATCCAAATCTAACCTACGACGTTCGCGACGGCTCGCGCGAGAACGAAACTGTTTCTGTGTCTATCCGCAAGGACACAGCGGTGTCAGTCCTGTCGAATTTGTCATCGCGATCTTCGCCGACGCGATGTCGACCCTTCGGTCCCGTGGTGCCGAAGCACAGGAGGCCCTTCGGCATTATCACACTTTAGAAATGACGTCACGAGGGCTGCGTCAACAAGGAGATTCCTTCCATCGATGTAATCGGAATTAAAAGAGACTAAAATTTCATGAAAACAATGTACCGTGCAAAGTGCACGTGTCGCCGAATAACCCGTACATTGTTGAGAATTTCGAAAGTGACGTCTACCAGAAAAGTCGATAAATTCCGGTTGCGTGCGAAATAAAAAAGTATCAAATATTAAAATTATAATTATAATTTAAAACCGATTATAACCCCTTTGGTTATGTGCGCGATCCTCAACAGGTGCACATGTCCGAAGATACAGAAATTACTCTCTCCCCGAATATTTTGTATTCCTCGACCATTCAAGGTCCTACGAGCTCATAAATGTAAAAATCTGGTACGGGTCATTTTTGTTTGAAGCTTAATAATTTCCGTGCTTTTTGTCGAAAATTTCTAAAATGTTGCAGAATTCTGTTTATTTGTTAGAGGGGTTGATGATATTAAATTTTGGCGGTTAAAGTTCGAAAAGGTAAGGAAATAAAGTGAATCGTGTATATCTGCAGTAGGGTCGGACTTAATAACGATTTACCCGGTATTAGTATTTACAATTTTTTATAAAACCTATCCCTACCTTCAAAATGAAGACTTTTGTCGTTTTATAACTTTATACATTTTTATAATTTAGATAACGTCGTACATCCACCCCAAAATATCTATCGGTTTTTGTACAAAAATTAATCTCTATCTGCACTTCGTTTGCTGATTTACGCGTAACTCCACCTTTTTGGCAAAAAATTTAACAAAATAATAACTGGATTCTTTTGTTTTTAACACTTATACACATTGAAACTTAATAATTCTTGAACCAATAACTTTCAATGTGCATAATTAATACAACCTGAACATCAGCAAACCTTTAAATATAACCAGGCAGTTGTAATTTTATCTTGTTTGATTTTCAATGTTATTTCCCCACGTCTCTTTTGGACCACCGGTATATGGTTTATTTCAAAATATGGTTCTTTGATTAAAAAAAAATACATCAATTAATATAGTTATTGCAGTTTATTAAACACAATATATATATATATTGGACTATAATAATATCATTAACAAGTTTTTCGCATATGTTTTCTACACAATCATTGAATTGACTATATAAATATTATTGTAATATTATTAAGTTATTCAGTATACTCACTTAATACAACAAATTTACTGTATATCTATGCCGGTTAAAGTCCAAAACTCAAATTGAACGGTACTTTTCGAGTTCTAATAAGTGCCTCCGGTTGCCGAGTGCATAAAACCTCGGAACACTGGTAGTTAGTTAGTCGTGAATTCGGGAATGGATAACAGGCAGCCAAGTAGAGTTTTCCAGGTTTTTTTAACGTTAGTAATATCCTACCTCTTCTCTCTTCTAGTGACTTCGAAAATGAGTGGATTTTGGTGAGCGAGCCGATGTTGGAGAACTTTCGACAAGAATCTGTACAACCTAAAGGATTTCTAGGAGACGATCGCAGCTTGGACATTTTGGTTTGGCTGGTGCAGAGAGTAAAAATAATTTCTAAGAGACGACGTCCCCGAAATGGGGATAAGCCTTATATTCGTAATGTAATCTTTGGTTCGTGCAACGTTAGATTCATCCTGTTTATGCGGGCGAATGTTGACGATCTCATCCCGTTAACTGTAAATTGTTCTTTTTTCTTAGCTGTTGATGAGAACGACCACATTCGATACTCCGCGATGATTTATTAAGGATCGAGAAGGAAAATCAAGTTTAAAATTTTTGTAAAATATACCAAAATCGAGGGCTCGGTCTCACACATATAAATTTGAGTTTTAACATTCGTTTTAAAAGTTCAAATAAAACAATATTTTTTGAATACCAGTCTATGCATGCAATAGTTTACAAATCGTTTTAACTTTTTAAAGAATATCTGTGCAATGTCTTATACAAATGAAGTTGACTAAATATTTGCTCTACAGATGCATTAAAAGCTGGTCAATCATCAATAAAGATAACAATTTTTTAACATTTTGAAACAAACGCTTTAGTAGCATTTTTTAAATTAAATATTTCTGACCAGTAGGATTAGACAGTATTACATTTTGACCCTTAGTCTAGTAGGGATTGTTTACTCCATTTATTTCCTACAACTTGTAAATCAACTTTTCCATTTTAAAACAATGTCTCGTAAGACATCACTGTCAAATTTCGCACATTTTTTTGGTTCAAGCGAAAGCAGATATGAAAAAATCCCATTACTGAAATCAAATCTGGCATAGATTTCTTTTATAAGTGTACAATAAAAACTTTCTAACAATGTAAATTCGTCTCTGTAATCCAAAACACACGCTTTGGTAGACTTATCTCACAGCAATTTCTGGTTAGCAAATTTAACTTTTATTTCTCATTGAACTACAAATATATTTCGGGTTGGTATAATATACTCCAACCCCTCTTCAGTGCTAGTTCAAATAAACAAAAAGTGTTAAAACATGACTATGTTATATTACATTAAATGAAACAAACCAAAAAACACTAAAAACACTTACATTTTTTCATTAAGTACACAACAAAAATTGTTTCTTATTTTGCTTTTTTCACCAACTAGGGAGTTGGAGGGTAGACCATTTTACAAACATCAATTTATGTTTTAACTTAAATACTATGCATACCATGTTAATATGTAAAATACAAATAAAGATTGCTATAGTTTAACTCGAGGGAAAAATTGATATTAAGGACGGATGAATTCAACGTCTGTTCTCCAGATGTCCAGTCTGCAAGGTGGGAACTTTTCACTCCTCTATCCCCTGACCAAGTGATCTCTTCCCCTGGTTCTCCGAATTTTTGACCATTGCAGATGTGGGGGTTAAGGGGAGTGGTACACGCAAACATTTNACAACTATTAGCCTATTTTCGTGCTATCTATTAATTCATACCACCGATGATCAATTTGCATACCATCAGAGGAATTTATTAAATTATTTTTTTGTTTCCTTATTTCTAAATGCTCTTTAAATTTCCTTTTATAAATATCTTTTTCAAAATGTAGAATTTTTATATTATCACGGTTAATTTTACAATTATTGTTATTTGTATGATCAAACCACGGGAAGTTATAGTACTTCAATCTGATGGCTGCTTCATGTTCTTTTATTCTAACATCTAGCATACGCCCTGTTTCACCTATGTACATATATGGATTCAGACAATCACATTCTAACCTGTATACAACCCCAGCTTTTTTTAGGCTATCAATTTTATTAATACTAGTAATATTTATGTATCTGTATATATTCTGTGAAATTTTATTGGTCAAAGATGGGGCCAAACAAATGTTATAATTTTTAAGGTTATTACTACAATAATCAAAAATATTCTGAATGTATGGAAATTTTTTATATGTTTTTTCATTCTTAAATTTCGTATTATATCTGTTTTTTAAGTAGCATGTTTTCCATTTAGTAAGGATAAACTTTGGGTAATCATTCATTATAAATTTTATTTCTAAATCTTTAAGTTTGNAATTTTTAAAAGTTTGTGTGTACCACTCCCCTTAACCCCACATCTGCAATGGTCATAAATTCGGAGAACCAGGGGAAGAGATCACTTGGTCAGGGGATAGAGGAGTGAAAAGTCCCCACCTTGCAGACTGGACATCTGGAGAACAGACGTTGAATTCATCCGTCCTTAGTATCAATTTTTCCTTCGAGTTAAACTATAGCAATCTTTATTTTGTATTTTACATATTAATATGGTATGCATAGTATTTAAGTTAAAACATAAATTGATGTTTGTAAACGGTCTACCCTCCTACCTCCTAATTTGTGAAAAAGCAAAATAAGAAACAATTTTTGTTGTGTACTTAATGAAAAAATGTAAGTGTTTTTAGTGTTTTTTGGTTTGTTTCATTTAATGTAATATAACATAGTCATGTTTTAACACTTTTTGTTTATTTGAACTAGCACTGAACAGGGGTTGGAGTATATTATACCAACCCGAAATATATTTGTAGTTCAATGAGAAATAAAAGTTAAATTTGCTAACCAGAAATTGCTGTGAGATAAGTCTACCAAAGCGTGTGTTTTGGATTACAGAGACGAATTTACATTGTTAATTTAACATACAGCAAACCAACTATATATTAAAAACTTTCTAATAAAACCATCAGATCACAGGTCAGTTTTATCTTAGATTTACCTTAAATATAAGACTACCCTAAACAGTGCCCCGAGAGGTTCAAATTACCCTAGAAACGGCAGCACTGTTGGAAAGATACACTAGTATCTCGGTGTAACTTTCGATCATCCCTACGAGTAAGCTAATTCGTTTTCCTCGTCAGTAGAAATGATTCCTTTACAATGAACTTTGTCGTACTTTTATTCTTTCCTCTTTTTCCTTTTGCAGGCGCTGCTACGCTTTTAACTGTGTTGCCGTTCGTTCCGTCCTTTGGGCTTTTTCCTTACAAAGTGATGCTCTTTTTTCTCGCCGATACTTGTATACTACGAGATGATCAATATAATAATGATGCTGACGATACGCTATAATTGTATAATAACTATGTTGTTTATTAAAAAATTAACGAAGTTCGCCTAGAATCGAGCCCACATTACGTAGTTCCAGCGTCTAGATTACATAGACTCTGTTTTTGCCATCTCTACTATAGACGGATTTTCCATACATATAAGCTAAACACTCAATTTTCAAGGCCCGTTTTTATCGGAGACGCTCGAAAAGTGGTTTCTATTATTTGTACAAGACTCAATTTTTGTTTAAGACTACGCATTCAAAAAGTTTCATTGAAATCGGAGAGGCGAAATCTGGCCGTCTCTTAGGTAAAGTAATTCCCAGGTATACAGGTTACGTAGTTTACTTGCCTGTTCATAGCGATGTTTTATCTACGTAAATTTCTAGTAGTTACGCACGTGGAATACTCTTATCAATTCCCGTTAATTACAGTACTTAGGTATACCGAATAACACTAAGCAACTTGGCTCTGCACAAAAAGCTATTTTATTGTATTACAAAGTAACGCAAATTTCAATACATCTTGATACACGGAAGCATAAACATGCTATAAAAAACAGAAACATTATAGTAATATAGGAAACATATTAACTTCGTGTTATTAAATTAATTACTTGATAAAATCTTCGTAACGGCATTGCAAGTCGTCTCTCGGATAACCGAGCATTTGTTATTTTATTATAATAGGAAATTAAATAATCGACTAATATTAAATTATTTATTAAAGAAATATACTTTAGGCCCATTGTTAAAGGGAAATTTAAATGAAAGGTAAGGATAAAATACACCACCGATAACCTCATAGCATAATTACTCACTTTTGTCACTGCTATGCCCTAGTAAACATTGCGGTCGTAAAGCGCGTGACATCGCTTTAAATAAGAAAGAGTTGATTATAATACGAAATCTGTAGTGTTGGTTTGCCGACATTTTGTGTAGTAAATAACGGTCGAGTGGGGATCGAGATTGACACTAGAAAAAAGAATTCTCCGTGCTGCAGAAAAGGTTTTAAGTCCCAGCAGTCGTTAAGCGAAGAATGGACGAACGCGACTGTATTAATTTGGCAGTTTAAAAAAGAATTGGCCTACTGAAACTTTTTATATTGAAGGTGAAAATGAATGGGTTTGCATTCTTCCTGGTAAACGTTCACTCACAAATCTTTCGATTTTAAACAATAAAGAACGAAATCGTCGTTTTGTAACTGGCGTGTTACGTCATAGCTGCCGAACAAAACGCGGTGCCAGTGGTGTTTCTTCCGCTTTCGGTACTCTGGTGTGTTAACGTACAAAGTACGACGTAATTCGCCACGTTGTGTTTCTGTTGATGACGTAATTGATGTTATCGATTCAATGATTCTCGATGTCTAACAATACTTACGTGTCGTCTGTAATGACGTGCAATACACATTCCAAAAACACTTCTATGTAATAAAAAATGATTATTTATTGAATGTTCAGTGAATGATGAATTATCTATTTATTTCTTTAAATGCAAACGATAGAAAAAGTAATTACAGATAGAAAGCAAAGTAAAAATATAAGTCTGTAAATGATGGAATTTACTACAAATATTTCCTTTTTTTTTTTATTTTAACTTTCAGTTTTAAACGTTAAATGCTATAAATATTGCGAACGGTTCGAGTTTCGTTCACTCAGAAAATCATTTCTGTTCCTTTTGATTACTTTTTTGCTGTTTTCTTTACTTATCAAATAAGGGTATTTTGATACGCAAGAAATATTTTATATTTCGTCATAATATGACTGAAATTTTACGAATTAAAGAAATTTGGCAAATATGAAAGGAATTCATTTTATATTTATTTCATATTCATTAATAAAATTTTTATTATAATAATTTAACTGGTGTTAGACATAAACACTTTTTCGTGTCGAAAAAAACACAATTCATCAATTCTATATCCATGAAGTGCGGCCAGGAAACAATTGACTCTTGTTTTATGCGATATTTGGACGTTAAAAGTGTACAAGAGATAACAATTAGAGATTGTTTTCTGTCGGGAATTGAGTTTCGGGTATGCAGTCGAACACGTTTGGATATGGTTCAAATAGGCTATACACGAGCGATGTGTATGTTTGAGAGAGTCTCGTTTAATGACATGTCCTCTCTGCCATCATTCGTGATACGATATGTGAAGACGTCGGAACTTCTAAATGTAACATTTCACAATGTTTCATTGCTGACTTTATTCATATAGATAGTTCCTTGAATAACAAAATATTTAAAAATGAATTGAAAACAGTTAATTTTCAATAATAATTTAAAAATTATAAGAATTTCGTTTTTGTATTTATATATATAACTTGTTTTTCAAAGTTGCTAATTTCAAATATCATTTTTCCTCTGTTTTTGAGTCGAGATAGTATAAATACTACGTATAAGAGACTTGTTCGATACCTCGCCGAGAACTTCTTTTGCAAAAACCTCTTATGCAAGAAAATCGTCTTCAGAAAGTATTTTTATTTGAAGTTTGTCTTTGACAAAAAGTTTGACTTGGAAATAACTACATAAAAGTAAAATTTCGAAAAATTCACAAGTTTAACGTCAAAATATATAAGAATCGATTTAAGCAGGTAGTAAAATTTGATGCAATGAACAACCATTTAGACAACCATGTAAATGTTTAAAATGTCTTTTAGAGGATTAGTAAAGTTCATTGACTTATTATTCTAATATATACATAACTTTTTTCGTATAACTTTTTTTTCAAAAGTATTTGTTATATTGAAAAATGATCTTGAAATATTACTGAATTAGTTTCATATGATATAGAATTCTGTTTTAATAAATTTTGAAGGTAACTATTTATTATCAGTATTATTTTAATAGGATTTTAGTAATATTTTAACATTGATTTCGAGGCATTTGCGGTTCACAATGAAAATATCTGTTTAAAACATTGTTCTGGGAGTTTAGGTTTGCAGCGGAACACTCTAGAGAGTTTGGTAAAACTAATTTTTATAATAAGTCTATTTTTTAAGAAATTTAACAGTTAGACAAAAAATTTGACAATTATTTGCGTGGTTTATATCTATCATATGAGAAACAAAATTTTAGGGAGTAGGCGCGAAGTGAGAGGATTTACAAGGTACTATATAACTCATTTCTGAAATATAAATAATTTAAATTCGGCAAAACTGAAGGGTAAAGTTCAGCAAAATTCATTTTTATAATGAATCTATTATTTTTAAAAAATTAACAGTTAGACATATAAAAATTCTATAGTTATTTTGTAGGGTTTGTATCTATCATATGAAAAACAAAATATTAAGGAATTACAATCAGAGGTTCATTTTCCTGGAGTCTACTATTCTTTAAACTCTTTCTTAATTATATTTCAATAAATACTCTGTAATATAAATTTAAATGTATAGAAATTGATTAAAATATATTTAAAACTAATCTAATTGTACTGTACATACTTCAATATATAACTAATACAGATAGTGTTACAATTTTATTATGTTATTAGTTAACTTATTTAATTAAGTTGTTTTTAAAATAAATTACCTTATTGTTGTAAAATTTATTTGTAAAGTTTGTTGATATATAATAATTTCCATTTAGGTGAGACGACTTTATAAAAAAATGTATATAGTCAGAGTTTCATTTTATAAATTTAATAACTTTAATTAGAGTTTATCACTTAAATAAATATTATTTCAAAGAAATTATGGTTTAGTATAAACAATATAGTAATTCAAAGTTTAATGAGTTTGTTTGATCACACATTTTTTTTTCGATTTGAAGAAAGACACTTTTTTAATATCATTATTACTGTGCAATTTGAGTTAAATTCTTACACTTTATAATTTTTTTCTTTCATTTCATTTTAGTAACTAAATTCTTTTTAATTTTAAAAACATAAGTTTCATTTCAATTCAAATTCAATATAAATTTTAAGAATTATATTTTTACAGATTTCATATTAACAATTTTATAAAATGGATGAAATAATTAAATATAATCGTGTTATAATATCAAAAATAGGAAGACAAGACGTTTGGTATATCAATAAACATTCAATATGGTTAGTAAACAATATTTATGTATAAAATCTTTTCGTTATTTTTTTACTGAATATAAAATATTACCAATCCTAATTTATATAAAATTACAAAATGCGATTCTAATAGATTTTGAAGCATTTCGAGTGAAAGAGCATGAAATTATTTACCGACAGTTGGCCATAAAAGCATTACACAGTCTTATAGAAGCTGTAATAGACATTTATATGGATTCTGTTAAAAAGTACCAATTATAGGCGAAAGATAAAATGGCAAGTCCGTTTTACTAGCAAAAAAATTCATGGATTAAATTTTATAGATGAAAAACATCGGATATAACTGGTTGGGTAAACATAGTAATTTACAAAAGTTATTAAATCAGTTCACAATGTATAACGAATTATTTTTACTTAAAGGTGGATAAATAGGAAAAAGAAATCTTTTTAAAAACTAGAGCTTCAGTTATTGTTAAAATATTATTTTAAGTTGTCGTGTTTTAATTTACTNTTATTCTAATATATACATAACTTTTTTCGTATAACTTATTTTTCAAAAGTATTTGTTATATTGAAAAATTATCTTGAAATATTACTGAATTAGTTTCATATGATATAGAATTCTGTTTTAATAAATTTTGAAGTTAAGTATTTATTATTAGTATTATCTTAATAGGATTTTAGTAATATTTAAACATTGATTTCGAGGCATTTGCGGTTCACAATGAAAATATCTGTTTAAAACATTGTTCTGGGAGTTTAGGTTTGCAGAAGAACTTTGTAAAGAGTTTGGTAAAACTAATTTTTATAATAAGTCTATTTTTTAAGAAATTTAACAGTTAGACAAAAAATTTGACAATTATTTGCGCGGTTTATATCTATCATATGAAAAACAAAATATTAAGGAGTTACAATCAGAGGTTCATTTTCTTGGAGTCTACTATTCTTTAAACTCTTTCTTAATTATATTTCAATAAATACTCTGTAATATAAATTTAAATGTATAGAAATTGATTAAAATATATTTAAAACTAATCTAATTGTACATACTTTAATATATAACTAATACAGATAGTGTTACAATTTTATTATGTTTTAGTTAAACTTATTTAATTAAGTTGTTTTTAAAATAAATTACCTTATTGTTGTAAAATTTATTCTTAAAGTTTNACAGAGCGCTTCAAGCACTTCATTCCTTTTTATAGCATTTCCAATAAGAAGCAAGAACGTAACAAACTCAAACACGTGCAAAGGTAAGTATTGTGTGAATTATTTGAATTTAATAAGCATTAAATAATTCATATTTGTTGTGAAAATCTTTCAAAAGTTTACACTTTTTAACAATAATTGATAGAATAAACTACTGAAATTAAATTTATTTTCTTCTAATATTTTTTTCTTTTACATTAAATATTCGAATATTTTTCTACTATGAATATGCTTAAAATTAATTGTATTGTTTATTTATTTATATTGTTTTTATACTGACTTGTCAGTAAGGCTGTGTGATAACATTCAAACAGAACAAATAAAATTTATAACATTGTACACTTTGAATTAAATATTATAATTTTTCTATAACAAAAAGATATATAAATATTTTTTTATTTTCGTATGTTTGAATTTAAATATTTAAGCATTTTAATGTTTTTTTTATTGGATGAGATTGAAAATTTTATTAACAAGAATATAAAGTCTGAGTGCAAAATCTGGAAAGTTATGCTCAGAGTTCTGTTAGGAGCACATTTATTTTAAATTTCAATCTGGAAAATAGATCGTCACAATGTTTATTTCAATGTATATATACGACAGACGTTCGGGGGGTGATCCGTAGGCCGATTGTTTAAGATATATTTTGTTGTTATGCTTAAACCTGCAGAGGGTCCTTTGATGCAAATTTGCTATGACAATGCTCCATTGTAATTTTTTAATAATTCATATTCTTATTTTATGTTTTAAGATATTTCTGCCTTTGCTTAGTTCTCTGGTTACTCTGTGTTCATTTATGTATATTATTTTTCTGTATCCATCGGTTTGTGTTAATATTCTTTTTAAAGAAATAAGTTGTATAATAAAAACTTTATTGATACTTACCAATAAAATGTTTGTTACACATCATGTGTAATAAACGTTACACTATGTACACTTGTTATACTTCTTAATCATACATATATATTGTGTAGGCCTACATATTAGCATATTTCTCTACATTTTCTTTCAAATAATAAGATATTTTTCCAATGTTGTATAACAAATGAATAAAACGAATAAAAGTTGTAAATGTTTAAACATTTGAAAAAAAGATTATAGTTTAAAGATAATAGTAAGAGAATCTGAATGATGCAGAAAAAAACATCGAAATTATAAGAAATTTCACCTTCCTGTTCTGATAACATGAAATAAACATTAAAAATTTGTTTAATGGCAAGAATTCATAAGGAAATTGAAAAAAATACAAATAATAATTGGCTGTGATTTAATGTCAACTGGAGTCCATACTATACAAAACGAAAAATATTCACGTTGTGATGAAATAATACGAATAATTGCTAGTTCTGTCTTTGTGTGACGTTTGTAAGAATCCACATCTCTGGCAATTGTCGCTAACCAAAACTGAATACATCGTGCATATTGAGCAATGTACTCAGTTTCACCTATCACAAGAAGATAGTTTCTAAAAGAATTTTATTCATTTCGAGATAGTAAAAGCGAAAGTACTTATATGACGCACACGAAACTAATAGCAGTGATACATAGCAGTGATGGTATAGTCGACACTATACATAAAAACCACATACAGTAAATTGTTACGTTTTGATTTTATGCTTATGAAAGATTACAAAATTGTACTGGAGCCAGAAAAATTCACTCGTAAGAGTTCCGAAACTAGTTTTCGGTTAACTGAATTTTGGGTCATCATATATAAGTATGTATTGTATTATTTTTGATGTTTTATTTTAATTAAATAATTTTACTTTAATTTCAGATGGCCTTATCGGTTTACTTTATCTTTTTCCTACTTGCTACAACTGTTATCTGCTACCCTTCTTTTCTCGGTAGGAATTCTCTATTATCAATAATATCTATACAAAGAAAAAGAAAAAGATTAAATTGTCATATTTATTTTTTGCTTACAGAATGGAAGAAACGGAGTAACTTCAAATCGTAAGTCCAGTTTCATTTATTTATGTATTTATTTTTGTAACCATTAGATATTTATAATATAGATAAAATTCGAATTTTATAGTTCTTCGAGCTGTGAACGTGACTCAGATTGCGAAAAGGACAAATGGTGTAACTATAATTGTTATGGCATCTTTGGGTTTTCCTGTAGTGGAGAATGTATAAAGTGCTAATGATATTTCATGTATTTGACGAAAGTAATAAAAAAATTACCTTAATAATAGTAACTGTTTAACCCCTTAACGACCATTTTAATAAAAAAATCTTTTTTAAAAGCCCAGTCATTATTATTACTTAAAAAAATTTTCATTTCAATTGAAAAAAGTGGTTTTTTCGATTTTTCAAATTTGGCAAAAATTGGTTCCTAAATGGAGCTTTCCCTCTGGATAGCCAACTTTACAGGGGCTACTCGCAGCCTGCATCGGTGGCTTTCCTGCATGCTTCGCTAGCGTGCAGAAAAGATGCCATTCGTCGGTTAGCTTTAAAAATAATTTAAAAACAAAAACATGACAAAACATAACATGAATATAAATTTATTGATATAAAAACATATATTAAATGATTACAATAATAAAATACAATATTATTTATACTATTGAAAAATAAAAATAATAACTTGATATAAAGTAATACATTTACGCTTAAAGAAATACTATAAAATAAGTGAATAAAAATTAAAATTATATAATTATTAATAAAAATATATATTTATATATTATTTAAAGTTAAAAGTAAGAAAGGCATGTGAACAAATGTTTGTTTCATCCAATAAACAAAAGAAGGGTGTTCCATAGATATAACATGGGAAGGAGGAGTTTTGTAGAAACTGTAATCAAGTCTGTAGCGATCTAAGCTTTGATTTGCTTCTATGTATGTGTCTTTTGACTGTATCAGCCAATAAATGTTTTGTTACCACCTCCGGACCATAAATATTTAGCGAAATACCGTCCTCTCCCAGTGTAAAGTAATTAGAGGCGGGGAGGCAGATTATTCGCTGATAAAATTGATAGTCAACTTCTGTTATACTGTAGTTGGTTACTTTCTGTCTATGTTGATATTAAATCAACGAATTAGCCACCTGTGAAAACAGTAAAGGTCAAGTTTTCGCTAAGTGCCATCCCACTAAGGCTACGATCTTTGAAATATGTAAACAATCGTTATAAAATTGCTTCTTTCTATAGCATTTTTTAGCTCTAATTAGCTAATTTGTGAAATCTGAAATTTATTATTTTAAAAATGTAATTATTTTTTCTTCTGCTATATAACGGATTGATAAAAACGATCTTAGTCGAAAACATTTGAAGCCCTCCTTTCATAACTGTCAACATTCTATTGTTCCCCTACAGCCTGCAGCTCGACTTGCACAAAAGTTTATACTTATCCAAATGTCGTCATTTATTTTAGTCCCGGGAACACCTATAACCTTTATCTCCTATAACAACCGATCACGTGACGACATCGGATATCGTCGAGTTGAATCTCCGAACTCGCCATAAATTCCGAATTTCCAACATCGAATACTTTTGTGACAGGCTTCTAGAAGGTCAAGAAGGAAGGACCACGTGCAAACGACGAACATTGAAAGACGGGAAAAAGAAACTTTACATAATTATTTATGATCGTTTGTATATGTTTGTAGCTGATTAGTCGCGAACTTTTATAATTGTGCCAATTTGGATTACCGCAAAAACCCATTTATAGGATGTGTGTAACATTATTAAACTCGAATCCTCATGGAAACCTACAAAGAGGTATGAAAATCCGTGTAAACTCTCTCTCTCTCTCTAGCTCTTAGGCGTTTTAGCGTCGAGATTAGTGTTTGTAGTTTTTGTCAATCTTGTTTATTTTAATAAATTATCGTTTTATTTGTTAAATGGTATACTCCTTTACTCGTATACAGTCTACGCCTTATCGTCGACCCCGATTACTCTTCCTCCACTCGACCGACATAGAGCAGAAGTCCCGACACTAAGGATGACTATCGTAACATAGCATCTTGACAAGTGAGACCATCCCCGACTTCCCTGGCGGTTCGCAAATTTATTCTTAGTATTTAGGTTAGTAAACATTATTTTAGAACTGTGAAGTTATAAGTTATTTGGGAAAGTGAACCCTTCCTCTCGCTGTTACATAATATGAGAAAATATGTAAAGAATTGCATGCGAAATTGCGTAGTATAGTCGATTATTGTAAAAATCGTCGAAATAATATAAAAATAATGTTTCTTATACATTATCGCTAAGAAAACTTGTGTGGACTTCGACCCTCAGATGACTCATCCACTCCCTGCTGGGAGAGTAATTAGAGAAGTAGTGTGAATAATGGCAATATCTTCTTACTTGCTGTAGCTAAAAGGCTGTGGTTTGTTTTGTTTTCGAACAAAGGATGTGTGTGACTAATAAATCTACGATATTTTTAGCGAATTTATATAAATAAATATATTATTTTCTGTTTTGTTCGGAAATTTCAAATTTTATTATAATTTCAAATTCGTGATAAACAAAATACAAAACTACGGTAAACTGTAATATGACTTTGCTAGAAAACAAAAAACAGAGTGAATGTAGCGCGAATTTGAAAGGAGATACCACATTTGAAAAAATACTTGCATTCCTAAAAGTGCTTTTCCTGCAAAATATCGTGTTTTTGATAGAAGAATGCAGAGTTTTTATAAAAATTCTGTATATGAACATTTTTCATTACCTTATTATCAGAAAAAGATTTTATTTGTTCCACATTGCTCGACCCACACTACCCCCTAGAGTTTCTTACGAAGAGAAAAATAATATATTGTAAACAAAGACATTTTACACCCTGAGGCTCTAGAAAAGTGCAGTTCGTTTAGTACAGAAGACAACAAATTACTTTACATTATAAAATCTGCAAATAAAACCTATTGATTTATTTTTATTCTATGGCTTTTTCGAAAATAAATTTACAATAATTCAAATAACACAAATTTCCAATAATACATGTAAATATTATTGTAAATTTGTGTTTTATAGATAAAATTAGATCAAATGATTTTAGATAAAAATAAAATAAAAAATAGAAACTGCAAGAATATATTCAACAATCTGTACGAAACAATCGATATATAAACTTAAGAAAAAATTACTCTAGACAATCCTGTTATTTTATTTTTCCTTCTGGGATTCGACAATTACATGCAGGACTGTCAAAGAACTTTTATTATAAAAGCTTATTTATATGAATATCTTTACACAAATACAAAAAAAATTCTTTATATCACAGTAATACTTATTCTATAATAGTTTCTAGCCTTATATGTTGACATAAAAAGCTTTACTATAAGCTCCCACAAAAAATCAAAATAATTTATAATACACCATTTTATAAAATAAATTTATAAAAAATTTTAGTATAAATCTTCATTTATTTTATAATGTATTATTTAGAAACTTATTATTTTTCATGTAACACAATACTCGCAAAAACACACTCGATACAAGCTTCAGTACAGATACGCAGCTGGACGACCTTGAAAACAGCTGATTGTAAACTTTCGCGGGTTGTTCCCAACAACAGCCTGAGGGGAAGTAGGTTTTCTACACGCGTCTGAACTAGTTATTGCAAATACTCGATTGTATTACGTTATTTTCCGATAATTTTTTTTTATTTTCGTTATTACTTATATTAAATGCTAAACTAAACCTCATTAAAATATACAATCGACCATTTGTAAATTCTAAAATCTTCAGAATTTAAGAACAGTCAATTTGATTCACAATTGGGGATACAGACGTCGAGTCTAAGTGTGTATTTAGATTATGTGTATGTAATAAATCTCTTTAATAAAAAAAGTTACACTTATTATAAATATCTCAGAATACTTACGTAATAATAGAAATAGTCCGAACTGTTTGTTACTATATGAGCGAGACGAATAACGAGGAAAATAATAAAAAATTATGTCATCGTTATCTTCGATAAGAGCAAGGAATAATGAATCATTCTAATTATTCTCGTAATTTATCCGCTTTAGCTGTCAGTCGACAATTAACAGTTGTTATAACAAACAGTTGTTATAACAAATGCTAGTGTATTGCAATAAGACTCTCGTCTCACTTAAAATAGAAGAAGGGACAAGACTCTGAGCAGAAAAGATGAGGTTGGTAATCCTTTTTCCATTCCTATTCTCGCTAGTAAATTGCTGCCAAGATTTCTGGAACCAATGGGGAAACTTCTCGTGTAAATCGCCGATATACAAATGTCATAGAATAAATGATTTTTATATTATAAACGGCACAGAAATAGTACTTCATTGGAGTCGTACGAAACTTAACTCTTGTATATTGAATGCTGATAGGTGCCATCTATCCAATAAGCATTCGTTTGTGAAAATCTTCAACAATACATTATCTGTCACATGCAGCGACGAAGAAACCATCGATTTTCGTTTGATGCATTGTTTAAATGTTAAACACGTTAAAAATTTAGAATTTATCGATTGTCACTTGGCGAATTTTGACGTCGAAAGATTCGCTTCGAATTACGCCATAGAAAAAATCGCCATTAAATATACCTTAAAATCCGAATATGAAAGTGAAACGTTGAATTTCGAAAGTGCATCATTTATAAATATGTCGTCTCTGAAATATTTAGAAATTGACGGCGTAAGAACTTTCCCCATATTCAATTTGAGTTTTCACGGCGATTCTTCTCTGATTTCTTTGAAAATCACGCATTATAATTTCATGCTGTTTCTGCCCAGACCATTCCAACAATTGAAAAATCTTTCTGAATTACATGTGAACTTTGGCAAATTAAAGGCTTTGCCAAAAGAACTGTTTCATGGTCTTTATAATTTGAAAACTCTGGATTTAAGTTACAACCTAATTGAATTGGTCCATCCTGTAGTCTTTCGACATCTCACTTTATTGGAACAGTTAAATTTAAAAGAAAACCCAATAAAAAGATTTCTTCATAACTTGTTGAGAGGTCTTACGAATTTAAGGATACTTTCTATTTCTGGAAATTTTTCTGAATTGCGCTCTGTATTTTTGAAGGGACTCGACAATCTGACAGAATTTCGCGCTTCTAATTTTCCTTCACTTCGAATCGAAGATTTCTTTTCCCATTCCATGAACTTAAGAAAGATTGTTTTCGATTCGAACCAAGTTCTTCATCTTCCATCCAATCTGCTCAAAAATAATAAAAATCTGGAAGTTTTTCAATTCATATCGAATGGATTATTGACACTACCGAATGGAATTTTCGACGGACCTTTCAACTTGAAAGAAATCAATATGAAAAAAAATGATCTAGACAATATTCCAGAAAATTCTTTTCAACATTTGTCGAATCTGGAAGAATTAGATTTAGCATATAATCGCTTGACATTTTTACCTAAAAACATTTTTCTTCCAACGAAGAACTTACGACTTCTCGATCTTTGTGGTAACAATTTCAGTAAAATTTCTTTCGATTTCAACAATAAACTCGAAAAACTCTATTTGGGTAAAGCGGGTTTGACAGAATGGCCGAATTTAAATTGGACAAAATACAATTTGACTTATGTTTATGCTGCATTTAACCACTTCGAAACTGTCAAATTGCCGATTTACACTCCGAACCGCATGGAGATCGATTTAGATTTCTGTCACATAAAAACAATTTACATCGATGAAAGAAAATACGGATTCAATAGACCCAATTATCAATTAAGTTATATGTTCACAATGATGAATATGTTCACAATGAACGACACATACACCAAATAGCATTATTTGTATCAAAATATAAATTTATAAAAGCAATAATAAGATTTAGTGCATGTAAAATATGCACTAAATTTCAGCGGAATGTTTCTTATTTTATATATTCGAGCAATCTTGTATGGCCGATGTTCCTGCTAAAAAGTGGGGAAAAAATTAATTATCTGTAGTCTTCTAAGCAAGTAATCATTTACTAAAACATTTATTATTATATTATCAATCTCATACAGCA
The DNA here is from genome assembly GCF_000671375.1 of Centruroides sculpturatus. Classification (NCBI taxonomy): domain Eukaryota; kingdom Metazoa; phylum Arthropoda; class Arachnida; order Scorpiones; family Buthidae; genus Centruroides; species Centruroides sculpturatus. The sequence continues at coordinate 121,868 of NW_019385733.1, read as the reverse complement.
GAAAATTTACAATAATAATTAAGTTATTATTATTATTTAATTATTTATTTTTATTTATTTAGACATACTAAGAAAACCCACGATACGAGAAATAAATACAACAAAAAATAGAATATACATAAATAAAATACAAATTATACAAAACCAATACTAAGAAATAAAATTTGAAACAAAATATCAACATATATATTGTGGAAAAAAAAATTAACTACACCCATCTGCAAGACAAAAAAAGTTTATTATTACGTCGAACAGCGGATAGTCTCTCAACATTTCTTTTTTACACTGTACTGTTTCATACGAAAATTATCGTCTTCTCTGTTTTTTATCCGATAAGCGTTGTCCGTTGTTTAGGTGAAGCCACCTGTTCGATAGATCGTTCCACTACCAGCACGTTTGGACAAGGGGAAGTGGAAGCGGTAGGCCTTTTCCATTTTCTCCTGGCTCCATGTTTGTTTCTTCGGGTTTTCTCTGGCTTGTTTAGTTAGGCTCTGAGCGTCTGAAAATTATAAAAAAATCAATTCGAAAAAATCAGTTTAAAAGAACACTTATCTATCTAGAAGTTTAACCAAAATAACTTCAGAATTTAACTACTTATTTACAGTTTTAGGTGTCTATTTCTAATTTTTTCATTCATCTACCACATACTTTTACAAAATTTATTCCATGGTTTGAAGTTGTAGGTAATACAGAATACCAGAGGAGTCGGTTTTCATGTTAAAAGAACCAATGGGTTCTTATTTCACGCATCGCCATCTTAGGTTAACTTAATTATTGTCGACATCAAAGTTTAAAAACGTGAACATCAGACAGACTAATATGTAGTCGTAGGCCTCTAGAACGGGACACGTGCAGCAGGGAACCTACAACTACGTGATCTATGTTTTAGAAGTAATTAAATTTACTTACCATTGAAAAATTTGGAATTGCAAAAAAACACAAACGTTCTGTTTCACTGAGCGCAACCGCATAACTGAAGTGGAAGGCGTCCTCCCCTTGTTACGGATGTGTGCCTAGTGCGTCTCAGTTACAATTTGCTAGAGTTCATGTATTATCAGTCTGAAATGAAGGTTCAGACTGATTAGGTTATTTTCAGGTTCCATAATACCACCTCTTTTTCTAATAATAATAACAACATAAAGAAAAATTATTTTATTGTATAAATCATTTTAAAAAATTTTCAAGATGCCAACGAGATTAAGGACATCACGAGTGTGAGCAAAGTTCTGTTTTCTGTAAAGCCGGAATATTTTCACCGTAAAAGTTTTTAATCGTAAATATAAGTATTTTTTATGCAAGATGTGTATTAGTTTACACCACCTTTCAAGATATCACGCAAGGAAATAGTACGTTGTAACCTATCGTAATATAAAACAATTTGTAACATGAGAAGTCCGTGTTTATGTTTAATTGTGTAGCCGAAAAAAGAGGGCTTATGCCCGAAACGTCTTTCGTCCACAAGATGTTCCCGAATAAAGATCAATGTCACAGACGCCCAGCATCTGTCTATGCACCTAGTTGTGAGAGAAAAAACAGTTAAAAGATTACTCAATTTAAGAATAGTTAACTAATAGTCAGGAAGATGCTTCCTAACGTATGCAGAAACACCTTATCTCACTGACAATTATTTATTTATCGTTACCAACGTTTTCATTTCAAAATAGTTAATTAACGCTGCGATCGGTAACACCGATCCGAAATCCGGTACACTACTCCTGTACAGCTCCCCTACCGTTTGGGAGACAAGTCCCTTAGCTAAGTGCTAAGCAAGTAGCGACCTATCGCAAAAAATGGCCATCCTTGCCTGGCCCAATGACCCGGCTAGGCATACAGACTTTCCGAAGATTCCGTGTTGAAGTAAACTTTTGAGAATCTTTTAAGAAATAACAAACTCCTGACACAATTTTCCTTTTTCGGTAATGAAATAGCGACACTTTCGACAGAAATATTTCATGGACTTTCTGAACTGCGATTTTTAACGTTGGGCGAAAACCAGTTAGAAAGTCTTCTCGAAGATGTTTTTCAGAATTTGTCGTCATTGCAGTTTCTCGATTTATCAATCAATCCCTGACATTTTTGCACGAGAATATTTCCCTCCCATTGACTAACTTAACGAATATCAATCTAACTGACAACAATTTAACTGAAATTAGTGATAAACGTCTCGATTATATGTACAGATTGTTTTAAAGATTTTGAAAATCGTACATTTAAGTAGAGAATTATGAGTATTTAACGCTTTAGATAGAAATTGATATTTTCACGTAAAGATAAAGCAAAAAGACCAGGCTAAATATCTCGTCAATTAGTTTAATCGTGAAATTTTATTTTGCCAGTATTTATATATTTGTACAGTATTAGAAAGTAATTTACCTAGTGTAAAATCCGCGACTTTTACGCCGACGTCGGAAAAATTTTTGTAAACAACTCCGATGGGAAAAACTCACTCTTGGTGAGAAGTATATCGTAGGTCACCGATTGTTTTCACATTAAGGTGAGAAAGTTGACAGTTAGTTGATCGGAATGCACCGTAAGTGTCAACAGAAGTCGATCACGTGACTCATTTCCCACGAATAACGTATAAAAGCTCGAGTCCCCGAAAGCTCCGGGCGATCCCTCGGAAGTTATACTTGTTAGATGTGCCATATTTGTCTCCATACTCCGGACCGAAAGGACATACGACCAATCACAGCCATGTGAACTTCCATCGCCATTAACGAACCTATTCAACGAACGCATATTAGACATAACCGCATAGAGGTATTTGTACTTTTTAGAGCTTTGTGAACTCTCTCTCAGACTAGAAGTAAAGCTATTAGAGCGTCCCTTTTGTATAGTGAACTTATTTAATCGCATTTAACCTATGTATCCTAGCTTAGTTATATAAATAAATGCTTGTTTAGTTTTAAACCTGTCTCCTGTCTCTGATGTACACCTGCCGACTTACCGACGCACTCCCCACTCAAATTTTTCCTCTCCTAGCCATACGACAAGCCGAGAACGTGTTTCACCAACCTGATGCAGAGTAAGTGGTCATTTGGGATGAGCCCAGTGGCCCACTGCTAAACGCACACTAACCTGTCTACTAGAAACAAGTTGTTTTGTTGCTTTCTCCAAAGTTTTCGTTCGAAAACATCTGCTTCCGCGTTACACAGGTTCGAATTTCCATAAAATTTAGCATACGCTTTGTACAGGTTTCGTTTTATTTCGACTATTATTTCTGTTGCCTTTCCTTTCATTCCTTGCCCTTTCTTTGTATTAAGTCGTGCTCTTTCTTTACGCCATCACGCACTTATGAGTGCGCATTACAGTACAACTTCATACACAAAATCTATAGTGTTGAAAATTTCCGACGTTTTCTGTTGTAAATAATGACCGACAGGAAAAACGGAACTTACGCTAGAAAACGGAACTCGCATGCTTCAGAGCAGGTTGTAACTTCCGGCAGTGGTTAAGAGAGGATTGGCTGAATACGATTGTATTAATTTGGCACTTAAAAAGGGAATTGGCCTACTGGAAATTTTTTTATCTGCAGTAAACACAACGGGTTTACACTCTTATTGTTAAACACTGATTCATAAATCTTTCGATTTTAAACAATGTAAAACAAAATTGTCGTTTCGTAAATGGCGCGTTACGTCGCAGCTTCCGAATAATTTACAATACCCTTCGCTTTTACTAGCCTCGTGTCGTAACGTACGGAAAACGACGTAATTTGACACCTATGATGACGTAATTTCTGTTATCGATTCAAATGTTCTCGTCGTCTAACAACATTTACGTGTCCTCTGTAATGACGTGCAATACACATTTCAAAAACAGTTCTACATAATAGACAATCACTAGTTATTGAAAGATCAGCGGTAAGATGAAGAATTATCTATTTATTTCTGTAAATGCAAACGATAGAAAAAGTAATTACCGACAGAAAGTAAAGTAAAACTTTAAATCTGAAAATGACCGCATTTACTATAATTATTTCCTTATCTTTTAAGCTATTAACTTTCAGTTTTAAACTTTATTTTTTTCGGATTATCTTTTATAAAAGTTGCATATTTTTCCTGATAATTTCTTGTTTTAAGTTATTTATTTTTGGCGCAATCTGCCTCGTTTAATTTAAGTTTCTTATTCGAAGATGAAATTTATTTATATTTTTTAAATATTCATGAATTATCTGCCAAAGTTTCGCATTCATTCGCACTTTTATTAATTTAATCAAATGCTTTATAAATTACAAATAGTCGGAGTTTCATTCACACAGGAAATTATTTTTGTTGTATTTAAATTACTTTTTTGCTGTTATCTTTACGTATGAAAAGAAGGCATTTTATTTTATATTAACTTTTAGGAAAAAATAATATAAATCGCAGGAAATATTTTATATTTCGTCGTAAAATGATTGAAATTTCATCCAACGAAATAATTTCAATTTGAACGAATATAAAACGAACACATTTTACACTCATTTATCAACTTCTCATTATAATAATTTAACTGCAGCCAGACAAAAACATTCTTTTGTGTCACAAAACACAATTGATTAACACTATTAAAATACGTCTTAGAAAAATAAAAAAAAATACTATTATATTTACAATGTCAGTTTGTTTAGTCGATCAATTTTCGTGTAATAAATGTGCGAAACAAAATTTTTATTCGTAAAATATTCGTTTAACGTTAATCGTATGTTGTCCCTATTAATACAACGGAAATAAGCGAAGAAATTAAAAACTATACGTCATATTTCTGTTGGAAATGAAGATTCAATGTCACTGACATCATAGTTTATCGTGAGGTCAACGTGGCAACTACAGATAGCGAATATTAAAAGTTTACGATTGTTTATTGTTAATTCATTTCTGAAGTTCGTACATCTGAGATTCGCCTGTCGATGTAATTACAAGACTCAATAATTACAAGACAATTAAGTTTATTATCAATTGTTAATTTGCCTTTAAAATTACACCCGAAATGATTTTGCTTCAATTTATCAATTAAATGCGTAATATACTTTTGATGGTGCATTAATTAATTATTTGCTAAATGAGTTTTGTTAATACGTTATAATAGTAAGTAACCTGATAGTAAATTTGCCATTTAAAAAACCTTTTGCAATGCTCAATTACTTTCAATTTTACTTATTTAAACATACTGGATACATTTCGTAACGCGAGGATTTCCAATGATCACGAGTTCCTGTTTTATAGGAGTTTCGTTTTACTTCATTAAAATTTCTGTTGCCTTTTTTTCGTTCTTCTCCCTTTTTCCGGATGAAGCCGTGCTGTTTCTTTCCGAATCTTGCACTAACGCGTGAACAATAAAGTACAAATTTCTGTATAAATAAAATACAAAAAATATCACAATCTTTTGCATTTTTGACCGATCGCTGTACTTTCCATGTTATTCGGCAGTCAAGAAAGTAAAGGAAAAGTATAGGAAATATATAAATGACAAATATATATATAATTTCTGTCTTTAATATAAAACAATTGACATATCGTTTTGGCATTCTTTTTAATATAATGAAAAAAATGACGTGTCAGCTACAAACTTTTTTTGAGCTAAGTTTGTAGACCTAGAAATTCCTACTGTTGTTTGTATGTCCGTATGACTGTCTTTCCTCAATCTGAAGACAAGAGTTATGAAAGTTACAATTGAGACAAAATGAGGAAAGAGTTGGAACGGGCAGCCCCGATTAATCGTACACGATATTTCCATACGAACAGGAAGTTAAGTTCTTTTAATTCAAATCTTTTCCTTTAAAAATAGTTAAATAATTTACCGACATTACTTTACTGCCAAGGGGCAAGACACTACTAATTTGAGGTAGAGAGAGTATGTTTTAAATTAATAAATGTAAAACATATGATTAATAATTATATTATGTTACAAAACATTTGCATTTAAATAAAATGTCACGTAAACGTCACATTTTATATACCTAACCCAACTGACTGAATCCTTATAATTACGTCTTGGATAGATATTAAAACAATTTTATTTATTTTTAACAAAGCAAGCCCCGTGTTATAAATATGTAAACACGTTCATTCGTAAGAAATAACCAAGATACACATTTAACGTTAATCTGATACGGTTGCTATGAATACAATGGAAGCAAAAAGGAAATTGAAAATTACTTACCTAATACGTCTATTAAATATGACGAATCAGTATTACTGATGTCATGATTTATAATAAAACTGTATCGTTTCGTTGAAGATTGTTTTGTAATACATGATAAAAATATTATACAGGCTGATCAAATCCTGGAACAAGTAAATCAAATAGATGTAAATATTAAATTTGATGTAGAACCATAAAACACACATAAGAGGGAGAATAACATGTGGAACAAAGAAAGATTATTTATAAATTGGAATGTAACTGTACCACACCCACATTTTACACAGGGAAAACTGATAGAAAATTAAAGGTTCGTTTCAAAGAACATATATCTGCCATTAAATACAATAACAATAATTCGGCTGTAGCAATCCACTGTAACAAAGATGATTGTCAAATAATAAGGGAAACTGTTAAAATAGTTTAAGAAGAATCAAATATATATAAAAGAAGATAATATGAGCATTTAAAAATAATAACAAAGAAAACATCATGAGTAGTAATTCTACCCAAAAATTGCATGGATCGTGGTACGCATATTTGAGAAAAGAGTGCGCGGGAAGGGGGAATGTATAAATAAAAGGGTAAAAATAGTGGAAATTTCTAAATATACAGTGAATCATTTTATCATTTTTACGCAAAAATTATTTAGAAAACATTCCAGAAGATACTTTCCAACGTTTGTCGAATCTGGAAAAACTGGATTTATCGTTTAATCGTCTGACATTTTTACCTAAAAACATCTTTCTTCCAACGAATAACATACGAATTCTCCGTCTGTCTTATAAAAATTTCAGTAAAATTTCTTTCGAATTCAACAATAAACTCGAACGACTTGATTTGAGAAAAGCGGGTTTGATGGAATGGCCGAATTTAAATTGGATAAAATACAATTTGACTTATGTTGATGCTGAATTTAACCATTTCGAAACTGTCAAATTGCCGATTTACACTTCGAATCGCATGAAGGTGAATTTGAAATACGTTCACATAAAAACCATTTACATCGATGAATGGAAATACGACTTATGAATTAGACCCAATTATGAATTAAGTCTTAACCCAATAACTTGGAATGGAGAACTTTTGCAATTCATCGGCACTGTTCGATCGAATTTAGTAATTTCATTACAGTTTTTTTCGGATTGAAAATACAAGAAATGTCACGGAGAAGAAAGACGGAAAACGACGACCTGAAGGTCGACTGTAATAGAAAGGGAATAAAGAAAATACCCGAATTTCTGATCGAAAATGCGACAGTCGTCGACTTGAGTAATAATTACATAAATGTAGCTTAAATGTATCTTGAAAAACGTTGCTTACTCAAGCGAGCTTATTGATTTAATAAGCAAGCAGTTTGTTCATGAAAATCTGGAGACAAAGTTAACAATTCAAATCTTCTCAATTAAGATTACTGTCTGTAATCGTCATTTATATTAAAGATATAAAGAAGATATCAATAATTTGGTATATAGAAAGTTTCAGAAGTCTGAACTTACTGTATATTTACTTCGAATTTTAACATAACTTTTTTATAATTTCTTTACAATCATCTGATTTGGGTAAATCAGGAATCATGCCACTTCATTGCAATTGCAAAAATTGTACATTTGATACATTTATATGATCATTAAAATCATAAAGTTCTATTGCTTTTTATTCGTAAAGGCTTAAATAATTGAAGAATTTTTTCCATTTGCACTGTTAAATGCAGGCAAAGTACATTTGGATTCTTTTTCCATTACTCCAGTCAAATCGATTAAAGTAGAAAAGATGGAATACAATGCGTTCAATGCCTGTAAAATAGTTAAGAAAAGAAAGTAAAGGCCCGCAATTAGTCAGTGCACGAAATCATTGAACACTCGTGGGTCCGCGCCTGGCCAAAGTACTGGCAACATCAAGTTTAACGGGTTTCTTCACAGGTCTAACGTAAAGCAAACCCAGTAATCTCTACGTGTAATGTTTAACAGCGTTCAATTTTCTATAGAAAGTCCTCCCAGGAGGCAAATTAACTTTGGCTGATCACCAAAGTGTTACGATGTTTTATCTCTTTAATTTAACAAATTAAAACCAAATAAAAAGTAAAAGTATTATTCTAACCTCGCAAATTTAAATATTTTTATGCTCAATATTTGAAAATATGTATATAAAATAATTGAAACACTAAATATTTTATATGTTCGTGTTCGTATAAACACGAGCTAATATCGCCGAATCCGTAACTTAGTTTGAATCCATTGTAGCAACATAAGTTTACCCAAGCTTTTTCCTTACCCCGTGGAAACTTAAAAACGGGTTCATATTACTGTAGTATAAAATCATTGAAATTTCTCCTGGAGATCACCTGGAAGTGTTTTAAGTTACTGTTACTATTTTTAATTTATCCATTCAAACAGTCTGTTTAATTAAGTTCTTATTTTATCTGCAAAGACAAATGTAATAACAATATCTATTTACAAGGAACAGTACGACAAAAAATTCACCAACGAGTTTCTTAACTTTTCCGGCAACATTTCGTGGCGCTTTTTTACGATATTTTATTATACTCAACTTTTTATATTTTCAATAATAATTATTTTTATTAAATTGCAAAAAAACTTAGTTTGTAGAGTTGGGATAGTTTCATAAAAAATAGTAAATGCTAATAACGAGTAAAATTAGTCATTAATTTCGACCCTACTGGAAATACATACGATCCGTTTATCTGTCTATCCTTTTGAACTTTAATCTACAAACTTTAATATCATCCATCAACCTAATACATAAACTACAGCATTTCAGAAAATTAGACAAAAAGCACACAAGTTAAGGTTGAAAGAGGGTGAACAAATTCCAGCCTACCCACACGAGAACTAACGTCCATAAATACAGAAATGATCCCAATTTTTTTTTCTTTTCATTTTTCGACCTGACAAAGTCATCTGAGTTCGAAAATGTAAAATCTGCTGGTGTCATTTTTTGACCGATCGCCGTATGTTTTTCTGTTATGTATAACAGCCGGGAAAGTAAAAATATAAAACAAAACAGTTTAGGGTTACGATCACGTTCTGCTGAAGAATCTAGCAAAATCGTGTGCTACAAATAAAGCACCCTAGAGACTATGCTGGAAATGCATAGGATGGGAAGACCCACGGACAGCCACCGACTTTGAACTTCTAAGAGTATGGAACTCGTAGAAGTTCAAACTCATCTTTTGTACCAAAGAAGGGGTTTGTTGTAACTATGTAGCCTATCTCAGTGCCTTTCAAACTCATATACGACTCTCGACTCCTTTGTGCATTACGTTTTTGTCAGCAATCTTATAGGGGATAATGTAACACAGTGAAGAGGTAATAGTTAATCAGGTTTACGGTGACTTTGAGAATAATATCAAATCGATTTCCTATTACTAGTTGGTAACGCGAATGAAAGCTTAGTTTGAAATCTTTAAAAAGGTTTGCATTGACAAACCAAGACAATAAACCGATTAATCTATACTAATATTATAAAGAGGAAATATACCTTGATGAAATCTTTCTTTATATAGAAGAAACCACCAACAGATATTTCTAATGGAATTTTTCAAATCGTTTCATGAAGCAGTTCATCTGGAAATAAATATATTACTTTACTTCCTGCTAAAAAACATTTAAATTCACATATAAAATTTGCGCCATTTCTTGGCTGTTTAGTACAGCAGGTGAAGGGCACTCGAGAGAGACGTTTCCTCATCATTTAACAAGGCTGCAGACCAGCATCTTAAGTTTGTAAGAGTTGCTAGCCCGAAGTTTAACTTCTTCTAGAGCCGAAAGAATGCTTTTAAATGTTTATGTTTTTAAAACAAGTTTTTGATCTTTTAGGTCTTTAAAACACGCTGTTAAACTATTTTCCGTACCTCGCAAAACATAATGTATAAAGTAATATTTCAAAACTAATTGCAAGTTTTGAAATATTCGGTGCGTAAGAACAGAGTTGCCATAATTAAAATTTTCCTGTACATTGCACTGTGTTGCTGTAACCAACAAAATGATTGGCATCAAAATTTGTATGTAAAATGAAAAGGAAGCTAAATGGGATTTTGCCGAATAATGTAGTTCGAAAATTTCCGATAAAGTGCTCTTTACAGTAAAATACACAAAAGAAGACAATGTAAAGTTTACATTATATTTTTTTAAATGCGTTTACATTGTAACGCATTTATTGGTGTATGAAATATTGGTCAGTGTATGACTCAAAGTTCATATACATAATTTCAAAGCAATGAAATGCTGAATTTATTCGTAATGTTTAAATTAACAAATGAAAATATGACTTTAAAATTGATCTTCATCGTTTATTGTGTATTATTTTATGTGCTTTCCAGTAAAACATTCTCTAACAAAAGTGTTTAAACTAATTCTTTACGGCAAAATCATTTCTGCATCTTCTGTATAATCTGTATACAAATATTAGTCTCATTTCGCTTAATTCTATTAATCAGGACTAGAAAACTTTAATTGTGGCCATCTTTTCTGTTAGCAGTGTTAAAAATGTTTACCTTTAGTTTAAATTCTACCGGAAAATCGGCAGGAGAAAGTCTGTGGATAGACATGTAGTCGTAGTTCAACTGAAACAAGAATTTATTGTTGTATAATTCACATTTTCTGAATTCCTCCGAATCCACTTCTGGCCGAACGGGTAAAACCATCGAACAACGAGAGCTAAAGCCTCATAATTGCTTGCAACGTCAGTTTTCCCGATTTTCTTTACGTGAGAAAGCCCGTGTTCAGCGATTTTATCCAGTCGGCCACTTGTGGTGTACAGATTTTTATATTTTTCCAACATTTAAAAATAATTTAAATATTTTATGCCAAACAATTTTCAAACTTACCGTTGACGTGAAATATGATAATGCCCAACTAAATAAAAATACTGCTGATAAAATAACTGGAAATCCCAGAAGAAAATAAACTTTTATACGCGGATCCATTTTAACAAATATGGCGATGTAGACGATGATACAGCACAAATGCATGAAGAAGGCATACATTAATGGCAAAAGATCTCTGTAAATTTGATTAGCTTGATCAAGAAATTGCCAAATTTCCACTTGCTTTTCGAAAAATCTTTGTAATTTATACTTTAAAAATAAATCATTTATCTTCATTTCTTCAAATTTTTCGGATAATTTGATTAACCTCTTTATTAGAAAGAAACCAGAATAGAAAATCATGCAAAGTGCTGACCCAATATTTCCACTTATGTAGAAACTCTCGAATGTAAAATAAATATTGCATACGAATGCTTCTGTCATGCTTCTTCCGTGTCTTATATATTTGGCAAAGTTTAGTAGACCTGTGATAAAGGTGCTACCTATAAAAAATATAAGTAGCAAGAAAATGCAGCATAACACATAAATTTCCATTTGTTGCAAGAATTTATATTCTTCCTTGTAGCTGCTTTTTACAACATGAAGACATATTTTCTTTCTTTTCAAAATACTGCAATGTACCGCTGCGAGAGATGAAACCATAACCAATACCACATTCCATAGAAATGAAAACTCCTTGAAATATAAAATGACTCGCATACAGTAAATGTCGATATTCCAGAAACTAACTGTGTACCACAGACACATAAACCATAAGAATGCTTCGACCAGATCACAATATACTTTGAAAATTTTTTCAGGAATAACAGTTATATCTTCTGTTATACAGCCACACGGAACTACCGGATCCACTCCAAATATTTTCAGGATATTGCAAAAAGGGCGTAGAAGGAACCCTAGACATCTATATCGCCGATCAGCAGAATACATAGTTGACAATGCAGAAATTTTAATTTCAAATATGTAATAATAATTGAACGGGATACTGTGGGTAGAAAAGTTGGTGTAAATGTACTTAACTGAAGTAATTAGAATATTTCGAATTGAAATTGCTAAGCAAAAAAGTGGCCGAGCAAGCAGTGGCCGAGCAAGCAGTGGCCAAGTGATTAAAATCGCCGAACATTGCCTGTTTGTCGCGGGTTACCCCAGACCAAGGCACTCGGAGTTACGCTCGATCTTTTCACATCTCTAATACGGAAATAAATGCGTTTTCCATACAACTTTCTTATGTGTTGCACTCGGCATTTCGTGACTTGTCTAACGCCAAAATAAAACCTGTGCACGTACATAACCTTCCAACAGATATCCCTTTCGGTAGGATGCCCATGTTTTTCGTTTCCTCATTCTATATCTCTACTCGAACTGAAATTGAAAAAAAGGACAGACCTTTTATAAGAATCAAAACAAAAGATAGTTATTGAAATAGCATTTTATAGAATCAAGTATAGAAAGCGACATCTCCTATGTAGTGTCTGTCATCAGTAATGCATTTCTGGAGGCGATTTTGGTGACTTCAAGCGAATAGCTTTTTCTGCCATTCTAACTGGTGGTGAATTCTAGCCATTTCAAAAACGTCCGTCCTTTCTGTCCACCCTGTATAACACCCGAAAAAGTAAAATTATCGAAAAAATATTTATATATTGACAATGCCATTATTTAGAAAAATATTTTAGCTTTGTAATAACAAGTTTTTACGTTCTATCTTTATTAAATTATATTTTTCGAAGCTTATATTCTGATGTCACGTAATGACGTCAGAATTTTCGGGCCTACTTTGTGAAGAAGTCTGCCTCTTGTCAGAGTCGGAGTATGGTAAAAATTTACCAACTTCACAGCGCTGCAAAATTTTCATTAAATCCCACATCAATTCACATATGTCTAATAAACACCTTTTATCCTCCCACCATCTTAACCTTTACCCACCAAAATTTAACAGCATAGAAGGCCCTTATATAGAAATTACAGTGCCTAATTTCGGTTCTTAATCTCTACCTCACCTTGAGATATTAGTGTTATATTCATAATATAAGAAATCAGTGTCCAATTAAATTAAAATTAAGAACTGCATTTTGTAAGATCTATAAATATATTTTTATTAATATTAATCAAATGTGAAGCAATATCGCCAGCACAGTGATTTTATTACTTAGAATTGCAGTTAAATTTTATTAAAAGTTTTAGTCTAGGTTATGTAAAATGAATATGATTGCAGAATTGCGTGATTATCGAATATATATTACAGAATTTATTCGATAATTTCGCAATTCTACAATCACATTCACTTTACATAACCTAGATTGAAATTCCATGATAAAATTTAACTGCAATTCTAAGCAATAAAATCTACTGGAGATATTAAATTTGTAAAATATTGTTTCACGTTTGATTGCTTCACATTCATAAAATATCTATTTACAATTCTGTATTTAAGAATAACGAACGTTATGTTCATTCTAAATAAACAGAAAAATTTTAATTTTCAAATTACGAAATAATATGCACAATACCAGTATTAAATTACAATAAGGAGTAAATAATATATTTTATTTCCACAAATATTTATTTTTGTCTTAGTAATTACAACAATAACTTGTCCCAACGAGTAGATAAACACGAAATGATGTTGGTCGTGAGTTCGTACCTGTCCACGTTGATTTTCCCGAGTGTCGTTCGATGATTCTGCAGGAATAACCAGGGTCGAGTATAATAATAATGCATCAACACACCTTTAACTGAGTAATTATACACTTGTCGTGTGTTTTAAATATTCTATGGACGTTACCGGTTTATTAATTATATTCGTGTTATGAAGTTTCATTCGTATACAGCAACAAGACAAATAGATGTCTGTCGAGGAGAAATGTCTTCCGGGAGGGCTTTTATGAGAAACTGGATCCTATTTAGATGATACCAACCTAAAACAAACACGGAAAAGTTGATGCGACCAGCCTTTAGTGAAACGTGAACCCACGACTAACTACCGTTTTATCCACTCGGTCACTGGTGGTTTCCACAGATGAGATTAGTACCACTGGTTTAGTGGCGTAGAATATGTCAACTTAAAAATAGTTAGAAACTCATTAGTGTTACATTATTAACGTAGGAAACTACTGCGTGTTATTTAAAGTTACCTTATATCAAACACTGCATCTTTCATATTAGAAAGACATATTTATATATATTTACATATTATATTTACAGAGTTTACAACAAATGTAATGTATGATTTTAGAATTTTGCATCATAAAATTTCAATCTGGGTTATATAAAGTGAATGTTATTGCAAAATCGCGTGACAATCGAATAATCATTCATAATAATCATTGTTCAAAATAGTATTAATAATAAAAGCAATCATTTGCCTCACAATGTTCGACCAAATATAAACTGGACACTATTTTGTCGCGGGTTTGTGCCTGACTGTCGGCTGACCACGTAGAGTTTCTCCGGTTTCCTCGCTTATATAAAGCCTAAATAGGGGCCAATTTCACACACACGTTACAAAATTCTCTGTACACAAACCTATTTGCAGATTTCCCTTAGACTGTTTAGTAATTTATATGTATTTATTCTATTAATCAGTAATGAAATTGTTCAGTTTCAATAGCATTATTAATCTTTCTGTAATCTATCCAATTATATTTGATACGTACAGTCCGTGGATCCTGAAAAAATATTTAATACTTTTTCCTGTTATTATAATATACAGTAACAAGGGAATGGGATATTCCGGAAGTAATCGGCGTATTTCGTTAGAGCACTTTAGTAGTGTCTCGCCTCAAAGTACAGCCAAATAAATAATTTTTAATGTTATATTATTTAATTTTAATATATTATATTAATAATACTTCTTAAAAATTAATAAACAAATAAAATCATATTATACAATAAGTTTTATTACATATTTATATAATATACTTTAAACGGTCGTTATTTTTCTACTGCGTATTCCAAATGTTTGTTCACGAAACAATATCAAAAATTATGATCCATAACTCACGAGGAATAATTTTTAATATTGTTCTCAAATCTTGCGTGTAAGTTGATACAAGCTGCGTCACGAAAACACTTAACTTCAAATTAGATTCACTTTTCTCGTTTATAGAATTTCAGTTTGTTTAGAATAGCAGGATGAGATAAACCTACACAACACATTGGCGATCTGGCAACAAACAATAGCCCTTCGAGGAATGGCTATGAGAAACTGGCATCTTAAAATGACATTTGACATGTGAAAATTCCAGGAAAAAAAGGCGCGCCGTTGGTCAGGTGCGAACCCACGACCAACTGGCAATGTTCGATGGTATTAACCACTCGGCTGTATTCAATATTTTAATTACTTCACTTACATTCGTACAAACTCTTGTATTTAGAAGATAAGTTCATTTATTAACACATATTTAAAATTCTCAATTATGTATTCTACTGATGAGCGATATAGATGTCTAGGGTTC
The DNA here is from genome assembly GCF_000671375.1 of Centruroides sculpturatus. Lineage (NCBI taxonomy): Eukaryota > Metazoa > Arthropoda > Arachnida > Scorpiones > Buthidae > Centruroides > Centruroides sculpturatus. The sequence goes on along the minus strand of NW_019385733.1, from coordinate 106,439 downwards.
CTTCTACGACCTTTTTTCACTATAAGCAAAGTATTTGGAGTGGATCCAATAGCTCCGTGTGGCTGTATGGCAAAAAATAAAACTGTTATTCCTGAAAAAATTTTCAAAGTATATTGTGATCTGGTCGAAGCATTCTTATGGTTTATGTGTCTGTGGTACACAGTTAGTTTATGGAATATCAACATTTACTGTATGAGAGTCTTCTTATATTTCAAAGACTTTTCATTTCTATGGAACGTGGTATTGATTATGGTTTCATCTTTCGCAGCGGTACATTGCAGTATTTTGAAAAGAACGAAACTATCTCTTCATATTGTGAATAGCAGTTACAAGGAAGGATATAAATTCTTGCAACAAATGGAAATTTATGTGTTTTGCTGCATTTTCGTGCTACTTATAGTATTTATAGGTAGCACCTTTATCAAGGGTCTACTAAACTTTACCGAATTAATAAGACAACGTAGAAGCATGACAGAAGCATTCGTATGCAATATTTATTTTACATTCGAGAGTTTCTACATAAGTGGAAATATTGGGTCAGCACTTTGCATGATTTTCTNTTTATAGGTAGCACCTTTATCAAGGGTCTACTAAACTTTACCGAATTAATAAGACAACGTAGAAGCATGACAGAAGCATTCGTATGCAATATTTATTTTACATTCGAGAGTTTCTACATAAGTGGAAATATTGGGTCAGCACTTTGCATGATTTTCTATTTTGGTTTCTTTATGATAAAGAGATTAATGAAATTATCCGAAGAACTTGAAGAAATGAAGATAAATGATTTATTTTTAAAGTATAAATTACAAAGATTTTTCGAAAAGCAAGTGGAAATTTGGCAATTTCTGAAAGACGTTAATGAAAATTCCAAATATCTTTTGCCATTAATGTATGTTTTCTACATGCATGTATGCAGTATCGTCGTCTCCATCGCCATATTTTTAAAATGGATGCAAATATAAAGGTTTATTTTTTTCTTGGATCTCCTTTTTTTCTATTAGGAGTACTTTTGTGCTGTTGGGTAGTAACGTATTTTACGTCGTCGGTAAGTTTGAAATTATATAATATAAAATACTCGAATTTTCTTTAAATGCTGTGATGTACGCACACCTGTGCCAAGTGGAGAAAACTACTAAACGCGGGGCTTAGTCACGTGAAGAAATTTCGATAAAATACACGTCGCCAGCGATTGTTCAGACTGCAACTCTCGATATTCAGTAATTTTCATCCAGTTGGCCACAGGTGGGCTTAATATAAGTACTAAAAATTATATTATATACTTAAATATATAAATAAATGTATGAATGGTGAGGTTAGCACAATTAAATTGAATAATTTTGATACCGAAATATGTTAATGATATAAATTATATAATGGATTTTTTTGTCCCAGTTGTACGATGACTTTGACTCTATCTACAGACTTTCTCCTGCGGAATTGCCATTGAAATTTAAACTGAAGGTAAAGATAACTCTGATTATTGTATTTTTATGAAAATTGTATCGTGTTTTATTCCACGTATAACAATATAACTTTACGGTATCGTGAATAAATCCTACATTTGAAAATCTTCTATACCTCTTTGTTTGTTTGTTTGTGGCAACGCGAAACGTGGGCGATCTGCTACAGGGGGAAGCATTTCGAAAAACTTTCGTGTTAAAAACGTCAAGAAACTAGCAAAACTCCACGTGGCCACCACGTTGGCGAGGCGGGAATCCACGATCAGCTACCGGTATTTGGTGGTTTCATCCACTCGACTAGAGGGTCTTACCACTCTATGCAACTTGGATTTAAATCTGGGCATACATTTTCGAGAAACTCTTATAAATTGTCTGTCTCAAAGGTCTTTCACCACTACTCACGCGCCTCGCTACCGTGCTGGCCACGTGGAATTTTTTGGGTTTTCTTCACGTTTGTAACACCTGAATGTCTTTTAAGGGTAACTTGTCCCTACTAGTTACCCATAACCCTTCCACCTAAGCAAATCGAAAAAGTGTTGCGTTGCCTTAACTCAGGGGTGGCCAACCTTTTGCATACCATGCGACAATTTTTTGACAGACGAGTTTAGATGCGCCATATAACTCGAACACTTTTTATACAGTCTTATGTTCAATGTTAGGAGTTGATAAATAGAGATAAGAATAAATCTGCTTCGCTTAGTGGAGAAAGGGGAATAACTTAATCACGCAGTTGAATTAATTAATTTATGACAGTTTATTGAAGTACCTATTTACAATAGTCAATAATGATCTCCTGTACGAGAGGGTGATTGCTTCATAATGGTGCTATAGCTGCCAGAGTCTCGTTTGGTGAAGATTACTCTGCACCACAATTATTGGCAATGAGAACGAGATCAGCTTGGAATAACTTTACTCACAATAAATGTTTTCGGCCATTTACACGCCTGTAAACTGATCGAAAATAAAGATCGCAAGACTCAAATTACATGCATACACTGTAATTTACTCGTACTATGTGGAGAACACTTATTTTATCTGCAAAATAGACTGTAACGAATTGTACAACAAATGAACTTGCCAAGACAGACTAAAAAAATTATTTTTCTATATAATATTTTTAATCGCAAAAAAAGCCAAATCTGGCAATTTTGCTTAGAACTAACTGAAGCGCCACTTGTAATCGTCCAATGCGCCATGTTTGGCGCATGCGCCACGTTTAGGCCACCCCTGTCTTAACTTAATAAACAAACAAATTAGTGGTGCAACGCTGCATCGTAATGGGATCCAGTCTCAACTCTACCCTCTTCCTGGGGAGGTCGCCACTGTCGCTACTGCTATATGTATTGTGTTTGTAGGCTCCGTTTTTAACTTGCGTTATCTTTGGTCTTTTTTACGATCGGTGAGTGTACTATATATCATTTTGTTGCTGTTGACGTGCGCTTTCCAACGCCGTCTTACTTTTTAAAATCGGTTTAGACCTTCGGGTGTTACGGGCTTTATTTGGCCGAGACCACGTGGTCGAACTTCGGACGGTTTTCTCTTTGACAAATTCATGTCGTACGTTTTTATGTATTACCCCGCTGTGTTCACCTTGCTATCCCGATTCGATCGATATTTTATTTATTAATTTCCGATATTTATTTCGCTAGTTTCAGCGACCGTTACTTGCCGACTTTCGGCTGTTTTTTTTGGCCATCGTATTAGGCCATTGGCTCTGCTTTCTTGTTAGTCTTTAGGAAGGGTTAGTCTGTTTATCGTATTAAACTTTCGTATAAATCGGAGCAATACTTTTCGAATTATTGCGCCGAAAAGGCACAAAGGATGGAGGGTCAACGTTTTTCCCCACGTGGCTGCTGATCCCCGTCCTGACCCTAATTCGGTCGTTTGCATCGCTCGCCGCTCCGTTCTTTTGAGTCTTTTGACGACAGTTTTTGCTGGTTTTGGTTCACTTTGCTTTTCTGGTAACGCCATCGGTTTTGCTATTTCTCTGAACTTGGCCAGCTGACTCCTCGTGAGCTGCTCTCCAGTTGTCCTTGCTGTCATCACTCTCGGTCCACACCTCTTGGCTACAGCGACGCCATCCCACTTCCTGGCCTTCTCGATTGTCGCATCATGAAACTTTCATGCTT
>NW_019385733.1:0-101761 GCF_000671375.1 Centruroides sculpturatus | reverse complement strand
ATCACCTTTTTAGATTTTTACATTTTTGGACTCGAATGCTTGAAACATCGAGAAATTGAAAAACCGAGGATTTTTTTCTGTAGATATGGATGTGGATATTTGTGAGGGAGCACGAGTTGGTTCACCCGAAAACGTAATAACTCCTGTGCTTTTTGTCGAAATTTTTGAAATTTTGCAGGAAAAGCACAATGCTCTTAGGAAAGTTTGTGTTACGAAATAACTGAATTACATGTTATACATTGAATTGAGCATTGTGCTTTTTTCAATTTCAGTTCGAGTAGAGATATGGAATGAGGGAACGAAAAACATGGGCAACCTACCGAAAGGGATAGCTGTTGGAAGGTTATCTACGTGCACAGGTTTTATTTTGGCATTAGACATGTCACGAAATGCCAAGTGCAACGACGCATAACAAAGTTCTATGGAAAACGCATTTATTTCAGTATTAGAGATGTGAAAAGATCAAGCGTAACTCCGAGTGCCTTGGTCTGGGGAACCCGCGACCAACTGGCAATGTTCGGCGATTTTAATCACTCGGCCACTGCTTAGCGATTTCAATTCGAGATATTCTAATTACTTCACTTAAGTACATTTACACCAACTTTTCTACTCACAGTATCCTGTTCAATTATTATTATATATTTGAATTAAAATTTCTGCATTGTCAACTATGTATTCTGCTGATCGGCGATATAGATGTCTAGGGTTCCTTCTACGCCCTTTTACCAATATCATGAAAATATTTGGAGTGGATCCGGTAGTTCCGTGTGGCTGTATGGCAGAAGATATAACTGTTATTCCTGAAAAAATTTTCAAAGTATATTGTGATCTGGTCGAAGCATTCTTATGGTTTATGTGTCTGTGGTACACAGTTAGTTTGTGGAATATCGACATTTACTGTATGCGAGTCTTTTTATATTTCAAAGGGTTTTCATTTCTTTGGAATGTGGTATTGGTTATGGTTTCATCTTTCGCAGCGGTACATTGCAGTATTTTGAAAAGAAAGAAAATATGTCTTCATATTGTAAAAAGCAGCTACAAGGAAGAATATAAATTCTTGCAACAAATGGAAATTTATGTGTTTTGCTGCATTTTCTTGCTACTTATATTTTTTATAGGTAGCACCTTTATCACGGGTCTACTAAACTTTGCCGAATATATAAGACAAGGAAAAAGCATGACAGAAGCATTCGTATGCAATATTTATTTTACATTCGAGAGTTTCTACATAAGTGGAAATATTGGGTCAGCACTTTGCATGATTTTCTATTCTGGTTTCTTTCTAATAAAGAGGTTAATCAAATTATCCGAAGAACTTGACGAAATGAAGATAAATGATATATATTTAAAGTATAAATTACAAAGCTTTTTCGAAAAGCAAGTAGAAATTTGGCAATTTCTGAAAGAAGTTAATGAAAATTTCAAATATCTTTTACCATTAATGTATGCCTTTTTCATGCATGTATGCTGTATCATCGTGTACATCGCCATATTTGTTAAAATGGATGCAAATATAAAGGCTTATTTTTTTCTTGGATCTCCTTTTTTTCTATTAGCAGTACTTTTGTGCTGTTGGTTAGTAACGTATTTTACATCATTGGTAAGTTTGAAATTATATAATATAAAATACTCGAATTTTTTTAAATGCTGTGATGTACGCCCACCTGTGCCAAGTGGAGAAAACTACTAAACGCGGGGCTTAGTCACGTGAAGAAATTTCGATAAAATACACGTCGCCAGCGATTGTTCAGACTGCAACTCTCGATATTCAGTAATTTTCATCCAGTTGGCCACAGGTGGGCTTAATATAAGTACTAAAAATTATATTATATACTTAAATATATAAATAAATGTATGAATGGTGAGGTTAGCGCAATTAAATTGAATAATTTTGATACCGAAATATGTTAATGATATAAATTACATAATGGATTTTTTTGTCCCAGTTGTACGACGACTTTGACTCTTTCTACAGACTTTCTCCTGCGGAATTGCCATTGAAATTTAAACTGAAGGTAAAGATAACTCTGTTTATTGTATTTTTATGAAAATTGTATCGTGTTTTATTCCACGTATAACAATATAACTTTACGGTATCGTGAATAAATCCTACATTTGAAAATCTTCTATACCTCTCTGTTCGCTTGTTTGTGGCAATGCGAAACGTGGGCGATCTGCTACAGGGGGAAGCATTTTGGAAGGACTTTCGTGTTAAAAATGTCAAGAAACTAGGAAATCTCCACGTGGCCGGCATGTTGGCGAGGCGAGAATCCACGATCCATGATGAATCCACCAGTATTTGGTGGTTTCATCCACTCGACGACTAGGGGGTCTTGCCACTCTGAGTGACTTGAATTCAAATCCGGGCATACATTTTCGAGAAACTCTTATGAATTGTCTGTCTCAATTGTCTTTCACCACTACTCACGCGCCTCATTACCGTGCTGGCCACTTGGAATTTTTTGGTTTTCTTTGACGTTTGTAACGCCTGAATGTTTTTTAAGAGAAACTTGTTGTCCCTACCCGTTACCCTTAAAAGAACTTCCATAAGGTATTTCTACCTAAGCAAATCGGAAAAGTTTTGCGTTGTCATAACTTAACCTGTTCTCCTTGATGGTATTTTTCAATTTGGAAATAAAAACATGTATTTAATTTCCAGATGAATTGCTACATGAAACGATTTGGAAAAATTCCATTAGGATTATCTGTTGGTGGTTTCTTCTATGTAAAAGAAGATTTTTTCATCAAGGTTAGTACAAATTCTTACATATTTTAAACAGTAATGTGATATAAAGCACTGTTAATTACTATTTAAATGACCCTATAATCTGTCATTTATCTTATTCGGTAATGATTGAAAGACAAAATTATTCAGATGCATAATATCTCGTTTTTCTTAAAGACTATAACTGTTTAATTGCTATTATTGCACAGTAGAAGCCCCACATTTGCATACGATTTATTCCAGCTTTTGTTTCTGCAATTATTTTTTTCTTTTAAGGAAGATAAATTTGCAGATATTTTCCAAAAATATATGTTAGACCACAGGATGGCTAAGGCTGTTATGGCCTGTGCCTACCACTCTGGGAGTACTGGGATAAAATCCAAGCATTACAAATCCCTAGGAATTTTTGCGATCAGTCCAAGATATGTGCGATCTCGTCCCTCACCACTTATCACTTACTTTCGGGACTGGTTGAACGCACCACTAATATGGAATTTAACAGAAATTTAAAACAATGTAGTGTCAGATTGTTTGGATTGAAGAGATAGAACAAAGCAATACTTGTACGATCTGTCAAGAAAAAGTGTTTACCTAGAGGATTGTCTATGCAAAACTAGCCTTTGTTTAGGCGTTAAACCCAAGTTCAACTCGACGTGTACAGTACGTTGGTCAGGCGCGAAACCACAACAGTGTTCAATGGTTTTGTCTATTGAGTACTAGCGGGCCTTACTTTGTTATGTAAACTGTATCGAGGAGCCTCGTTACTCGAAACCCTTTAATAATTAAATTAAACTTTTTACTATTTTAACAGGTATTCAACGCATTGTATTCCATCTTTAATACATTAATGGATTTGAGCGGTGTAATGGAAAAGGAATCCAAATGTACTTCGCATGCACTTAACAGCGCAAATGGAAAGAATTCTACAATTATTTAAATCTTGACGAATACGAATAAATAAAACAACACGATTACAATAAGCTTGACTTAGTAATCAAGCTTTCCTAGTTGAGCTCTGTAAACTCTTATGAATTAAACTCTGTTAAATTATATTCTAAACAACCATGCAAGTTAGATTCGATATAGAATATTAAATAACAACTCCATATGTATGCTGGTATAAACGTGACTATTCTTTAATATAATGCGAATGTAAAAAAGATGCACTCTATAGTGACTTCTCTGTTATAGTTTAGTGGAACTTCTCATAGTTTTTTTTATATTTTAAACTTATAGAAAATATTATATAGTATAGTTTATGTTTCTAGATTTTCAGTATTTTCAATTGTAATTTAGCGTTATATTTACATATATATAATTACTTGTCCTGACTGACTGACTGAATGACTGAGTCACTGATTCATCATCGCCCAGTGCAAACCGCTGAACCTAAAGAGGAGAAATTTGGTACACAGTTAGGGTACGTCCTGACAACGCACACTAAGAAGGGATTTTTCGAAATTCCCCGCGGAGGAACAGAGAGAGGATTAAGAGCCTGTACACACTAGGCGTTTTTCAACGCGCGTTTAACGCCGAGCTAACGCGCGTTAGCTCGGCATTATTCTCGGCCGTAGGTGTTATGTAACAATTACTATTGTTGTTGAAATACTGAATATAAATGGGGTTTGCTTGCAAAACTCCGGCGGGTGAAGTTGCGGGTAACAGCTAGTATATTTATATATGCATTGCTTATATATGTTTTCAATTAATCACATGCTGTAAACTGTCATTTTTAGTAGGCTATATTTGAAATGTATTTAAATTTGTTACTTAGTATTAGAAACAATTATTATTGTAAATTACATAAGTTGTCATTTAATACGTTGTTGATATACAGTAAATTTCATGGATATGTCCCTGTAGGTTTATACTCTCTTCTTAATGTAAATATTCAATTCAATGTATCTACTTAATCGCGCCAATCTTGTACACGGTATCATTTATTGTATGTTATTCCAGCTGTTTTCATTTTTTGTAACTTTGTCTATTTCAATCTTTGCGATGCAGGCGTCATGAGCCCTCTTCTTCATTCTACCCCATCCTCATCCCTTACCCTTCATCACTCTCCCTCTTCCTTCTGAACTTTTCCAACCTCCAGGTTATACCTTTGAGTGATACCTGGAGGACTCCCCTCTTCTTTTAATAATAATAATAATAATAATACCCTCTTCCTGGCGCTGAAACAATGCGTTTGGCGGTCTCTGTTTATATCAGACACAACATATTAGTAAAATTAACGGTTTTACATTTTTACAATAGTCAATAATTTTTAAATAAAAATATGATAACAGATGGCGCAACCTAATGTTTCCGGAAAAAGTTAATTAACCCTTTCTCCTTGATGGAATTTTTTAATTTGGAAATAAAAACATGTATTTAATTTCCAGATGAATTGCTACATGAAACGATTTGGAAAAATTCCATTAGGATTATCTGTTGGTGGTTTCTTCTATATAAAAGAAGATTTTTTCATCAAGGTTAGTACAAATTCTTACATGTTTTAAACAGTAATGTGATATAATACTGTTAATTACTATTTAAATGATTCTATAATCTGACATTTATCTCATTCGGTAATGATTCAAAGACAAAATTAATCAGATGCATAATATCTCGTTTCTCTTAAACACTAGAACTGTTTAATTGCTATTATTGCACAGTAGAAGCCCGACATTTGCATATCATTTATTCTATCTTTTGTTTCTGCAATTATTTTTTTATTTTAATAAAAATAAATTTACAAATATTTCCAAAAATATGTTAGACTACAGGATGGCTAAGGCTATTATGGCATGTGCCTACCACTCTGGGAGTACTGGGATAAAATCCAAGCATTACAAATTCCTATGAATTTTTGCGATCAGTCCAAGATATGTGCGATCTCGTCCCTCACCACTTATCACTTACTTTCGGGACTGGTTGAACCCACCACTAATATGGAATTTAACAGAATTTTAAAACAATGTAGTGTCAGATTGTTTGGATTAAAGAGATAGAACAAAGCAATACTTAAACGATCTGTCAAGAAAAATGTGCTTGCCTAGAGGAGGTTGTCTATGCAAAACTAGCCTCTGTTTAAGCGTTAAACACGCGAAAAACCCAAGTTGAACTCAACGTGTACAGTACGTTGGTCAGGCGCGAAACCACGACAGTGTTCACTGGTTTTGTCCATTGACTACTAGCGAGCCTTACTTTGTTATGTAAACTGTATCGAGGATCCTTGTTACTTGAAACCCTTTAATAATTAAATTAAACTTTTTACTATTTTAACAGGTATTCAACGCATTGTATTCCATCTTTAATACATTAATGAATTTGAGCGGTGTAATGGAAAAGGAATCCAAATGTACTTCGCATGCACTTAACAGTGCAAATGGAAAAAATTCTACAATTACATAAATCTTGATGAATACGAATAAATGAAACAACACGATTACAATAAGCTTGACTTAGTAATCAAGCTTTCCTAGTTGAGCTCTGTAAACTCTTATGAATTAAACTCTGTTAAATTATATTCTAAACAACCATGCAAGTTAGATTCGATGTAGAATATTAAATAGCAACTTTTTATGTATGCTGGCGTAAACGTAACTATTCTTTAATATAATGCGGATGTAAAAAAGATGCACTCTATAGTGACTTCTCTGTTATTGTTTAGTGCAGTGTTTTTCAACCTTCTTGAATACGCAACCCCTTTACAGGTTAAAAAATTCTGGCGACCCTCCCAAGGCCATATTAAAACTATATCAGTAATTTTAAAAACTACGTATTTAATTTTGTTTCTGTTGAGAGACCTAAATATCGATCGAAAAACTAATTGTACTGTAAAATACAGGCACAGCCTTCTCACTGAAATTGTAGGCCTTTTTATTGTAGTGTAGGACCTACAAACACTTGACTTTTTCTTTTACCCGCGACCCCGTGTAAGTTTTTGCGACCTCCTGGGGGTCGCGACCCACAGGTTGAAAAACACTGGTTTAGTGGAACTGCTCATATTTTCTTCTATATTTTAAACTTATGAAAAATATTATATAGTATAGTTTATGTTTCTAGATTTTCAGTATTTTCAATTGTAATTTATCATTATATCTACATATATATATAATTATTTGTTCTGACTGAATGACTGAATGACTGAGTCACTGATTCATCATCGCCCAGAGCAAACCGCTGAACCGAAAGAGGTGAAATTTGGTACACAGTTAGGGTGCGACTATGCAGACGCGAATTTAGAGCGAGCGAGAGGTTGCGAGCTATTTAGTTTTCGCAAAGGAAAACCTTGCAAAAACGAGAAGCGAGAAATAACGCTGGCGAGAGCGAATTTCTGGTTCTCGCACATATCTGACAGGTTTTGATATTTATCGCTTCTCGCCTCTTCTTGCCACATTCTCGCTCTCTCGGAAAATTCGTTCGCTCGCGTCTGCATAGTCGCACCCTTAGGGTACGTCACGAAAACGCACACTAAGAAGAGACTTTCAGAAATTCCCTTGCGGAGGGAGAGGAAGAGCATTAAGGCTTAACCGGAAGTACTGCTTCTACTGTACTATTTTAGATGTGATTTTTTGTTTTGGATTACATTTAGTCTTCATTGAGTACTTAGGTGTATTAAATTGATAACATTTCAAACATTGTTATAAATATTTTTATCTATTTCGATTTTTAAAATGTTCGAACCGTTTTAAATTCGAATTTGTTATTGCATATTAGTTCGATTATAAAACGATTGTAAACGTTCCACAAAATTAATCAAATTGAAAGCAGTTCGTTTGATTCCCAGCAATTCTCATTATTCTCGGCGGTAGGTGTTATGTAACAATTACTATTGTTGTTGAAATACTAAATATAAATAGGGTTCGCTTGCAAAACACTGGCGGGCGAAGTTGCGGGTAACAGCTAGTATATTTATATATGCATTGCTTATGTTTTCAATTAATCACGTGCTGTAAACTGTCATTTTTAGTGGGCTATATATGAAATGTATTTAAATTTGTTACTTAGTATTAGAAACAATTATTATTGTAAATTACATAAGTTGTCATTTAATACGTTGTTGATATACAGTAAATTTCACGGTAGAACAACGTACTTTATTAATTGTGAAAGAACTAACAAATTACACGTAGTGTTTTTTGATTGTTTAAGTACATATCAGCATGACTTAAATATTATATTTCTAAAAATTTTGATCAGTACGATGTACTTTTTTCATAGAAATACTCATCGTGACAGACACTTTTAGAGTAATTTTACTAGTAAATACAACTACACTGCTAGCCAATAGCACTGCTACATCATAGTAAAATTATGTTTATTGTACACATACAGTATAATGGGAGTAAGCCATAATTAAATTGACAAAGGTACAGAACACCACGTTGTACCTTTCAAATTTTGCGTTGAAGATAGCACGCGAATTTTATGTTGCGTGCTAACTTTATTGTTTAGCAATTTTAATGACAAGCAGTGTACATAAAAACTGAGTTTATTACGTGAAATTAAAAAAGTAACTGTACAAAAAGTGATAAGATTGAAAGCAGTTAGATGAATTGATTTCACTACATAATAAAATCAAATCGTTGTACAAATCTACAAAAGGTGTAAATTGAATGTTCAACTATAAACACAAAACTTATATTAGTTGTTACTTCACTAATAGACTAGTGTTATTTTGAATACTAATATGAAAACGACATGTGTGTCGGTCAAAATTTACTAACTTTTCATCACCGTATTATTATTACTACTTTTGTATTGCAAATTATATAGAGTAAAAGTAAAATATCTTAGTGTCTTGAAACTGTTTAGGATGTTGTCGTAAGATGTTGTAGACGAAGTTTCACTTATAAATAAAATTGGTTAAATACTTAAATAATGTTTTATCTTTTGCTTGATGTTTTTATTATTTACTAATCGCTAAACACTTAAAATATGATATCCGATTACGTGTTTTCTTATGTATGGAAGTTAGTGTATACCTTTGTGTATGGAAGAATGATTTTGATTACTTTCCTTGAAGCTTAATAACTCTTAAGCTATTTTTGTCCGAATTTCTAAAATTCTGCAGAGCGGTTTTCTGATTTGGGAGATTCATGCTATTGTATTTTGTTAATTAAAACAGTTGACGTTGTCGGTTTGGATGACTAGGAGTTTACGAAAATACGCAAATCGTACGATGGCGGATTCCGGTCAGGAACTGACACCAGTTAGGATAATTATACGCATCCTAACTCGCGATTCGTAACACTATTTAAATATTAGCAAGTCTCGTTAAACAATCGAATAGGGAGGGAGGACGCGTTGGGTAAGTCGGTAGATGTCTTTCGCTCGAATAAAACAGGTTGACGGATTAACAGATAACAAAATACTTTAATATATATCTAAATCTAGAGAATACATTATTCTTATACAATAAGAGGCGATTATATACACAGGTAAATAAAATCAGACGACATAGTTCCTTATGCAGCTCACGATACCTGTGCTTGCTGATCTATGTCCTAATTTCAGTGTAGAGAGAGATTTTACATCAATTTCTAATAAAATATCTTAGAGAGCACTTGTCGGTATATATAGCAAAAATAATATTATCAAAAAGAATAATATTAAACACAATTTCATGATATTTTTAAGAAAGCTTATTTGGGGCACGACTTCTTTCTCTGTATACACCCAAGATACAAATATAATAAAATTTGTTTTCCATTGTTTCTTGCTTTCCTATCAACTTTTGTATCTAAAATGGAAAAACAAAACATTATTTATATATTGTATATAGTATTTTTGAAATCTTATACAGGTAAAGTTCAACATATATAAGATAACAGCAACATTATTTAATGTTTTCTGAGAATCTTATAAATATATGATATACACTAACCTCACAGTTTAGAATGTTCAGTTTGCTGCCGCTTTTCCCGTTTGCAGTTCCGCACCCATTTTGCTTTTTTCCGCTTATCTGCAAGAAATCTAAATAATCGAACATCTGTAGATTTTCTCTTACAATTTCGTGTCACACAATAACCCAGTCTTTAAATTAAATTAAAAGTACTTATATATATAATATAGACGATTCACGCAGGAACCACACGNATATATTGTATATAGTATTTTTGGAATCTTATACAGGTAAAGTTCTGCATATATATAAGATAACAGCAACATTATTTAATGTTTTCTGAGAATCTTATAAATATATGATATACACTAACCTCAGACAGTTTAGAATGTTCAGTTTGCTGCCGCTTTTCCCGTTTGCAGTTCCGCCCCCATTTTGCTTTCTTCCGCTTATCTGCAAGAAATCTAAATAATCGAACGTCTGTAGATTTTCTCTTACAATTTCGTGCCACACAATAACCCAGTCTTTAAATTAAATTAAAAGTACTTATATATATAATATAGACGATTCACGCAGGAACCACACGTGGAGTGAACTCTATCGCCCAAAATAGCCGCTGCCGCAAATAATCACTTGTTCCAACCTTTTTATTTAGACCTTGGTTTTAAATATTGCAGGAAAGTTAAATGTGTTTATATCTACAATAAAATACATAGTAATATATCTTCCTTGCTTCTAACAACGCAGTTTTAGGTAGGCTTGTTTCTCTTCGTACCAACGGTCGCGTTGCCTTATATCTAATTTTTAAATCCCTTGGCCAACTAATTCGAAGCTGGGCTATTTAACGGGTGCGTTTCGGTTGGCATACCTGTCTCGATTTGTTCGGGACAACTCGCTAACCAACCCTTTCCTGAAAACTTGCCCCCCGACAATTGAAAACTTGACTAACTTGTAAGTATTTCGTCACACGATAGGCCTCCTTGACACCTCCCTCGTGAAGGACCTAACTGAACTCTATCAAGTCTGTTTGATACATTCTTATAACTTCTATTAGTCAATTCACAACAATTCTAAATGTAGAAGAGATGAATAAGTCCTTTCAAATTATCAGTCAGTCGGAATCAGCAACTTCCTCACTTAAAAATGACAGATTTCCTCTTTCCATGTTAAAGTATAGTAACATAAAATAATATAATTGTTTAGTTATTTTGTAAAACATTTTATTTATTTTATATTTTCTTAATTAAAATAATTTAATTTTTCTAAATAAGATATTATAGAATAAATAAAATTTTTACAGAATTACTGAACAATTATTATTAATTTTTATTCCTTAAAAAATTAAAAAGAACAGCTTTAATTATTGTAAATTAATTGCGTGATTAATATGACAAGTAAGGTTCTTCAGGATATGAAATTCATTTAATATTTTCTGCGAATATTAATTATAATAAAGGAATATATATAAAAATTCATTATATAATCGACATTATTATATAACTTACTTTTAACGTTTTATAATTACTAAATTTTAAAAAATATGCAATGATTTTTTCAATGCTCTTTACTCAAATTAGGTAGTGAATTACCCCCGTACATCATACTTTTCCTGTTAAATCAGTCTTGTCGGTCATCTATCTAATTCCTTTCGGGGTATAACATGGAATTAAAATCCCGTGACGTTCGGTCTAGACCGGAAGTTCGTACATAGTTAGTTAGTCGGAGCCTCCTGCCCCTGAGCTTCCGATATCTGGTCTCGACTTTCATTCATTTAGCACCATTTTCAAAAACCTCTTGTTGGTTGTGACGTAAAAGATCTCGTGATATGTTGTGACGTTCCAGTACCACATGATATAAATAATAACGTGAGGTGGAATAGCACGTCACTCTATATCACGTGATAAGGCGTACAATCACTTCAGACCTATGTTTGACCGGTCCAGATAATGTCGATATTATTAATGGACAATACTTTGGTATGTCGATTGTGGAGAACGTTTATTCTTTCTTTGTAACATTTCATCTTCAGAAACGAATAGTCGCCATCCATTATCATATTTTATTTTTAAAAACTTTTCATATTTTTAACTGTTATAAAACGGCAAAAAGCTTAATTTTGATAAATGGGATGGGTTGCATTAAAGATTATAAAAGATAATAACGAGTAAAATGGTCATAGACTCCAATCCTAGTGGAGATACACACGTTTTCCTTTATATCCCTACCCCATCGATCTTTAATCACCAATATTTAATATCATTAATCTTCCTAATATTCAAACCTCCCTGCAAAATTTCAGAACTTGTCGACAAAAAGTACGAGAGTTATTAAGGTTCAAACAGGGTAATCAAAATCGTGTCCCCCCGCGAACACACAGACACTAACATTCATACACAAAGAAATTACCCACGAAGTATTTTGCATTTCAATGTGTTAAAAGTCCCAAAAATTTAAAAATTTTGGGATCATTTTTTGACCGATCGTCATATTTTCCCTCTTTTATACAAGTTTATAACAGCGGGGAAAGTAAAAAAGAAACGTGTTGTTGATTGGGTGTTTGTCACAACATTGTTCTCTTTGTGTTACATCTTCATTTTTATTGTACTTTTGTGCTCTTTTTCCTTTGAATCATTGGGCAGCAATACTTTTATATTTGTTAGAAATCATACACTTGTAAAATGTTTTCAGTTTTATAAGTGCAAAGTATAATTAGAACACAAAGTACAATGAAAAGGGAAGAAATTAAGATGATAAATGTAAATATAGAATCGAAATAAAATGAAAAATTACAGCAGAAAAAAATTAGAAAATGAAAGTCATAACTATTTTAAACGAGGAAATTAGAAAAACAATTAATAAATAAGACGTGTCTTTTATATCACACTTCCAACTTTATGTGGCAATTAAAATCTATAATTGACAATTGACAGGGAATATAAAAACATTCAACTACGTGCACAATTGTGACATACACAACGTGTAGTCTAAGTGTATATATAGAATATGTGTATATAATAAACCTCTACAATAAAAATGGATTAGACATATTATAAATCTCAGAATACTTATTTAATAATAATCTGAACTGTCGGTTATATCAGCGAAACGAAATCAAGGAAATTAATCAAATATAATGTCATCATTCTCTTCGATAAAAATAAGAAATAATGAGTCATTATCAGTAATTAACTCGATTTAGCAGTCAATCCACAATAAGTGACGGTTGTAACCACAAATGCTGGTGTATTCCGCAAAGACTCGCATCTCACTTAAATAGAAGAAACGACGAAACTCTGAGAAGAAAAGATGAGGTTGGTAATCCTTTTTACATTCCTATTTTCGCTAGTAAACTGCTGCCAACATTTTTGGAATCAATGGGGAAATTCTTCTTGTAAATCGCCAATATACAAATGTCGTAGATTTGGAGAATTTCATTTTATGAATGGTTTAGAAACAATACATGTTCGGGAGAAAACGAAAAATAATTCTTGTATATCGACTGCCGATAGGTGTTATACATCAAATAGACATTCCTCTGTGGAAATTCTCAATAATTCGTTATCTGTCACTTGCAGTGACGAAGAAACCATCGATTTTCGTTTGATGCGTTGTTTAAATGTTAAACACGTTAAAAATTTAGAATTTATCGATTGTTACTTGGCGAAATTTGCAGTCGAAAGATTCGCTTCGAATTACGCCATCGAGAAAATCGTCATAAAATACACGAGTGAGACGTTGAATTTCGAAAGTGCATCATTTATTAATATGTCGTCTCTGAAATATTTACAGATTGAAGGCGTAAGAACTTTCGGCATATTCAATTTGAGTTTTTACAACGATTCTTCTCTGATTTCTTTGAAAATCACAGATTATAACTTTACGTCGTTTCCGCGTAAACCATTCCAACAATTGAAGAATCTTGCTAAATTACAATTGAACGATGGTAAATTAAAGGCTTTGCCAGAAGAACTCTTTCATGGTCTTTATAACTTGAAAACCCTCGATTTAAGTAATAACTTAATTGAATCCGTTCATCCTTTAGTCTTTCGACATCTCACTTTATTGGAACAGTTGAGTTTGGAAGGAAACCCAATAATAAGTTTACCCGAAGACTTGTTGAAAGGTCTTTCGAATTTACGAATACTTTCTATTTCTGGAAATTTTTTTCGATTGCGCTCTGTATTTTTGAAGGGACTCGACAATCTGACAGAATTTCGCGCTTCTAATTTTGCTTTACTTCGAATCGAAGAAGATTTCTTTTCCCATTCCATGAACTTAAGAAAGGTTGACTTCAATTCGAACCAAGTTCTGCATCTTCCATCCAATCTTCTCAAAAATAATAAAAATCTGGAAGTTTTTCATTGCGAGAAGAATAAATTATCGACACTACCGAATGGAATTTTTGACGGACCTTCCAACTTGAAAGAAATCAGTATGAAAGGAAATGTTCTAGAAAATATTCCAGAGAATTCTTTTCAACGTTTGTCGAATCTGGAAGAACTAGATTTAACATATAATCGCTTGACATTTTTACCTAAAAACATTTTTCTTCCAACGAATAATTTACGAATTCTCCGTCTTTCTCATAACAATTTCAGTAAAATTTCTTTCGACTTCAACAATAAACTCGAAGAACTCTATTTAGAGAAAGCGGGTTTGACGGAATGGCCGAATTTAAATTGGACAAAATACAATTTGACTTATATTGATTTTACAGGGAATATTTTCGAAACTGTCAAATTGCCTATTTACACTCCTAACAGCTTAATGATCGACTTTTATTTCTGTCACATAAAAACAATTTACATCGATGAATGGAAATACGGATTTAACCGACCCACTTATGAATTACGGTTTAACCCAATAACTTGTGATGGAGAACTTTTGCATTTCATCAGTACTGTTCAATCGAATTTAGAAATTTCATTACAAATTTTTCCGGATGTAAAAGACATGAAATGTCACGGAGAAGAAAGAAAATTGCTGGAATATACGCAATTCTACGTCATTAGAAGCCATTGTCCACAAAACTGCCAATGCTTCTCGGAAAACGACGAGCTCAGAGTCGATTGTAATAGAAAGGGAATAAAGAAAATACCCGAATTTCTGATCGAAAATGCGACAATCGTCGACTTGAGTAATAATTACATAAATGAATTGTCGACTGTGGATTATGGAACGTGGAGCAAAGTCACCCGTCTGCACCTCAGCAACAATTCTCTATTGCATTTTCCGGATTCTGTTCTTTTGCCAAACATCAAATTTCTTTGGTTGAACGGAAACCGGTTAACCGAATTGCCTTCCGGATTAATGAATCTGATCGACGTCTCCGCTGAATTCACGGTGTACTTATCGAGAAACGATTGGATCTGTGATTGCCATTCGCGATTTACTAAAGACTGGTTGCTTCGAAACAAAAGGAAGATTGCAGATTTCTCCCATGTTTTATGCACGAAAAATTCGTCTTTTCCGTTCTTTACGGAAATTGTTTCTGGTGATCGATGCACACAAATTTCTGAAGACAATTTGATGTCGTCAGTAAATGGTTCGGACGCAGTTAATTCTGTTTTCTGGTGGAGAATCGCAGTTGCCGTTCTTGCTTTTCTACTGTTATTCAGTTGGATTATTCTTGCTTCCTTTGTTTATTGTCGTAAAAAAGAAAATGTCGATAAAGTGCTAGAGCCAAAGGAAGAAGAAGTGATTTATTACAATGTTTACAACTGACAATTCCTGTAATTACGGCAATTCAAATGCATCGACTTTGTACGCTTTAATGAATAATTTTCCACAAATTGTTGTTAATTTGTATTTGTTTATGCTCAAGTTAATTATGTATACTTCAAATATGCTGTACTTTGTTATTGAATTTTTATTATTAATTAGACAATAAAATGTTTATTAATTATATAATCAATTTGTGAATTTCACACAAAGCGAATACTGAATTTAAATAATTAAACAGTTTCGTTTAATTATTCAAATTCAGTATGTATGTTTGATACTCCCTTTTTAGCTTAATAACTCCTATGCTTTTTGTCGGAAACGTCTGAAATTTTGCATGAAAGTTTACTTATTAGGGAGATTAATACTGTTAAATTTTAGTGGTTGAAGATCGAAAAAGTAAGGAAATAATATGGGTTGTGTTTATTTCCATTCGGGTCAAGTTTAAAGAAGATTTTACTCGTTATCACTTACAATTTTTTTCATAAAACTCATTCCTACCCTAAAATTAAGATTTCTGCCTTATTATACTTTAAAAATATAAAAAACGATAACAGATGGCGCCACCAAACTTTTAAATGTTGCCGGGAAAGTTGAGCAACTCGTTGCTGGTATAATGATGTTTAATAACTTAGAAGCGAAAGTAATGGTAATTTGTTAATTTACTTTATTTTTAAAATATTTAAAATATTTTAAATTCTAAAATATTTTTGAATGTTCGAACTGAAATTTTCAAAATGGCTCTTCGGAAAAATAAGAATAAATTCGTCTGTATCTAAACTTCATGGAGTATGAAGGTATATTTTGATGCTATCATTTACAATATATTTTTATGTGCATAAATATAGTACTGGTGGTATCTTAGAATTGTTAAAATAATATTTTCTAAACCTATAAAACTTCGTTGTATTGTCACTATCAGACATGGAAACCTGAATCGAATGAAAGGAAGGGCGTCAATACCGAATACAGATAATGTTTCCTGTTATAGTAGAACCTGTGTCATCCTTCTGTCATCGATCTTCATAATATATATGAAGATAGATGAATACTAAATTCTCTTACCGATACAGAAAAATGATTTTCCAATCCACAATCAATACACAGTCCTATGCATACGGTATTGTATAGTACAATCAACTAATATTTATTAAATACACAGTGTAGTATTTATATGCACTATAGGCTAGTAAACAATACAGTAATACCAGCTTACATACAGTAAATTTCGTACACCGTGTATTTGATTATGACAATCGAGAGAAAAAACAGTACTCTACTCCGTAGTGTTAATCGACGTGATTAATATTTTTATCAGATAAAGAAACATAGAAATCTATAAATTTTATTAATTAATACAGTTAATTAATAGTATGATACACAACATTTTAAAAATATTAGTTATACTACAAAAGCTTTTTATGCCCCGATCGTGTCGCCCTACTACGGCGAAAGTAAGAAACATTTCTAATATTAAAACATACGCAACGTTTTATATGCGCATATGCTAATACTAATAATGTTTCTTAATTTGACCGTAATGAGGCGATACCGTCGGGGCTCTCAATAATTTTTTTTTTTTTTAATTTAAAAATTATAGAGTTGAACCTCCAATAAAGACCACCTCTAAATGGCACCCATTTTCTCAAGTACGTTACAAAAATTCATATAAAATAACTTCTAAACAGCTGAGTCTCTCGACAATGGCTACTTTTTATGTTTCGTCAGTGACATTTATTCAAAGATTTGACTGTATTTACAATATATGTGAGACATCGCTTTACCGCTGCTACTTTATAATCCCCGTTTTTACAAATTTCCAGGAAACGAACTCGATTAATGACACAATATACGGGTAATACGGTATCCGCGACACTTGCTTAAGGTGTTGATTTATTTATAACTGTATCGCGTGTAAAATACTCTTAAATATAAGATAAGCACCATAAAAGGTGTTAAATACCAGACAGTTGCGGATAAGAAGCGCGGCGTTATAACGAGGGTAGCGATAATTTTAAATACACCAGATTTCCGATACGCAATTAAAATTTGCGTTATAAGCGAGGACAGACGTAAATCGAAGTTATACATATTTTTACCCCCTTTCTACGCTCGAAACTTACTACTTAACAAGCGCATACCGTAAATAATTACCTGGATAAAGCGTGCAAAAGGTAAACAACACGACCGAATGGCCATAGAGTAAGCGCTCTAAACACTTCTTCCGTCGGCCAAATTTGCCTGGAATTAACGAAAAAACGCTGTTAGGAGTGTAAATTTTCGATGTGAAAACAATTTACCGCATTCGAGTGAGGAAATTGCAGATTTCTGCTGTCATTTCGTAGTCATGTCCTTAGTTAATGGAGCAGAAAGGAAGGTAAGTCAATCGTCTAGAAATATGCAGTAATGGAATTGATCTGATCGGTTTCCACAGGTTCACGAATGACAAAGACAAAGAATAACACCCCCTTAACCTTGCCAGTACGGTCCTCTACGTCCATTATAGATTTTAATCGCGTGGAAAACTAGTGTCACCCCGTTATAACCCGAGTAAATTGGACAATTCGGAACACGACTAGCAGTCCTACCAGTTTTACTTGCCACTTCCTGTTACTTTTCTCGTCGTCTGTGTTACGTTACTCGTTACTTACCGTTAACTTGCGATTAAAATTGGCATTTTTAGTGCAATAGATTGCGTAACGAACCGACAGAAAATTGCTCTACATTAATTCAATTCGCCTTGTATAGGGTCGTTGTCACTATGACCTCTAAATAGCGCACCCGACAACGTACCTTAAACTAACTCGTCACCTTGATCATACAAGATGGAAATTCAGGTAAGAATACACCTTTGTGACCTATCCTCCCTCCTATTTAAGTTTAGTTACGCAGAACTTTCTATATTTTTAATTCGAAAAAACCTAGTATATGTGTAGAGTAAGCGAATGTTTACGCAGCCGTAACGTAATTTTGTGACGCTTTATTGTTATATTTATCTCTAAAAATTACAACAGTCGTAACCTTAATGCGGTAAACTGGCTGTGAAATGCTTTACAAACGTACTAGTTACGATAAATGTAAAAACTTTTATGACTATTTCCCGAAATTGCGGTTAAAAATTCATACTTTTAGTGAAGTTTCTTGCTTAAATTTACCATTTCTAGTGAAATTTCTTGCTTAAATTTACCATTTCTAGTGAAATTTCTTGCTTAAATTTACCATTTCTAGTGAAATTTCTTGCTTAAATTTACCATTTCTAGTGAAATTTCTTACTATTATTTACTCATTTTTAGTTAATTTTTTACAAAAATTTATCGTATTTAATGAAATTTAATACTAAAATATACCTTTGTAGTCATAAAAATCGTCATAAAATCAAATTTTTTCACTAAAAATGGCATATTTTAGGGACAAACTTCAAAGTTTTCTGAGTAACGTCAATTTGCTGTTTGTTTCTAATTTAAAAAAACTCTTGTTTTATATAAAAACACGATTTATTTTTTATTTAGAAATGTATTTTCGCGTTATATAACGATCTACTTTTTTATAAAAAAATCAATTTAATTATTAAAAAAAACTCGAGTTTTGTACTCGAATTCTACTTTTTTTCAGTTCCTCGCTGTTCGTATGCAAAAGTATAGAACATGTTTGACTTGTAAGAAAGGCGGTTTTTGTGTTTATTGAGGGCAGAATAAAATAAAATGAATATTTTTCTCGATAGCGCAGGAACTAATTTAAAGATTTCAGGGTGGAAAATGATGTCAAATATTTAAAATTCGAAAGGAGGACCAAAGTATCATTCCTGAGCTACATACAAAGTGGTAGAAAGGGCTGCATAAATGACTTTGCTCTGCTTTCTATCCAGAAAATGCCAATTTTTTTAGTTAAAAACAATTCTAATATTTAAACAATAGTATCAAGACGTTTATAGTTTATAAATTATATATAACTATAGAGATAATAGGATTTATAACATTATTTTAAGTTATATATACTTTTAAAAGTGTGTAGTTTGCTTCTAAAATATTATTTTTAATATATTTGACATGAAAATTAAACTTTAGAAAGGGAGAAGTTCGTTTTAAAGCGTAAACTTCGTATGCAAATTAGTTTCGCGCGTTATTTTATATGTTTCGTGGTAAGATAACTTATGGATTTTAATTAAATTTTATTTTTCTATCGTAGTTTATAATAAAATTTAAGTTTTTCTGATGCTCCCCGCATTATTTCACGTTATAATTTTGAAATTAACGAATGAAAATGTGATTATTTCGTATACAATGCTACAAATTAACGAATTATCTTGTTATTTTTTGTATAAATTTCAGCAGGAAGTCAAAGAAAAGTATCCAAAGTCAGTTTTTTTTATCATCGGCAACGAGTTTTGCGAAAGATTCTCTTATTATGGCATGAGAGGTGAGTTGACATTTTCACAAATATCATAAATTATCTGGTTATTAATTAATTGTCTTTCGTCATAATGTAACCTTGACGATTCCTTATCTTATATCGAGGTGTTACGTAATGCCATTTATACTAATTGCCTTTAACCGCTTTTCTCCGTCCGTAAATATGTTTATTTGAAAAATGCCCTACACAATTACAGGCCAACGTTAAAATCAACTTCCATCCCTTAAAAATTAAAATTTTTCCATAGAAACTCAAAAATTTTACATATTCAACACCGGATAATTGACGCTCTAAAGTCTTCGACCTTAAATCGAAGATAAACATCGGACTTTGACGTTAAACCGGGATAAAATTTTAAAAAAATTGTATTGAAGTAATATTAAATTATATGTAGGTCTAAGTGTTTTTAATTCGTGTGATTGCAACCGTTAAATAATTAAAATGCAAGCGATCGACTGTTTTCGGGTCATTCCCATTTACCAGAGTTATAAACGTGTTTTGTTTTATTTTTTCCATTGTGGCAATACTATTATGAAATTAATATATTCATTGTCTTACTATAAATTATACTATAAACAATTGTAATGTCCTCTGTCAACTCGGGTTAGCAGAGGATATAACAATTTTCTCAAGTAAAATTAAATTTTGTTTTACGTCCCTCTACCGAAATGGGAACAAAAGGAGGGATGATTTGCTTTAACCCAAGCTAAAGCAAACCTATTAGAAATAAAATTATAATTTTTTCTCTCCTAATCCTTTATTAAAAGTTTGCAAATGTTTCAGCCGTGTTGACCCTATTTCTGACGCAGATTCTTCTGTATAGTGAAGACACGGCTACTGTCATTTTCCATGGATTTGCTATGGGATGTTACTTTACACCATTGTTTGGTGCGTTGGTGGCCGATGTTCTCCTCGGAAAATTCAAGTAAGCGATTATTTTATAAATTAATACACTAAAAATATGTTCTTTTGTTCGACCGTTATTCCTAATTTGGCTAAACTTTACATTTTAGGACAATACTTTACATATCTATACTCTATGTACTAGGAAATGTCGTCATCTCTCTAGCTTCTATACCTAATTTCATACCTATGAGGTAGGTCCATCATATACACTCAATATTTGAATTTGAATTTTCGGGTTCGTTGGAGATTTGTGTGCCCCTGAATCCAGTTAACAGTGTTCTGTTACTAAATTCAAATATTTGCCCTGTTACACTTAGTAGGTACCGAAATTGATCTGTAATTTGCATATTTTGTACTTTCTCAGGCCGTTGACCATCTTGGGACTGCTCATGATCGCAGTTGGCACTGGAGGAATTAAGCCCTGTGTTTCTGCGTTTGGTGGAGATCAGTTCAAACCGAGTCAGGTAAAGTAAAACTGCTGATGTACAGTTTATACGTGTGTAAAATGTTATTATAATTAAATAAATACTTAATTTTATAAAGGAAAAACAACTACAGAGGTTCTTCTCTCTATTTTACCTATCCATCAACGCTGGAAGCTTGTTATCCACCTTCTTAACTCCCGTTTTGAGAGGTAATATTTGTATAAATGACTATTTTACTAATTATCACATTTAAATTTGCTCTTATTTTCTAGCCGATGTACACTGCTTTGGTAATTCTACGTGTTTTCCTTTGGCTTTTGGTGTTCCTGCCATCCTCATGATCGTAGCATTAGGTTAGAATATTAAAATTTCGCTTCATAATCTCATTCTTAGTGATCACTAATTAAGTTTTCATGTTTTTACAGTTATTTTTGTCATTGGTTCCCCTATGTATAAAGTGAACCCTCCAAAGGGCAATATATTAGTGGATGTAGTCAAATGTATATCGGTAAGTGATATTTAATTGAAATATATTATAGTTACTGATCTCTTGAACAAATCGTTATCTTTATAGCATGCCCTAGTAAAGAAAAGCAAGTCGAAAAAATCAGAAGAAACTAAGAACCATTGGTTAGATTATGCTGATGATAGATTTGATGTAAGTAGATAATTAGCAACATAAGAATTTACGGAAGAATCGTTTAGAATTAGAATTAAAGATGTATAATCCTCACAGTTTGGATTACAATATGAACCTACTACAAGAATAATAGTAAATTATGAATAATGTTAAACTGGATGAGTCAATAGCCCTCAAATGGAGCCAAATCAAGTTTGGTAACTCTCTACACTTCGCTCCCTTTATTTTTATTTGTGATATACTTAAGATTCATAAAACACCAGAAAAAGAAGTATGGACTGTAAATGGACATGGTGATTATCGGTTTAACACAGAAATTTGTCCTTTGTATTTAGTTAAATGGCACCCAAACAAACCTCTTTAACATACGAGTAAAATGAACCCTCTGCCTTTCTACTGAGAATTTTGAATCGCCCGAATTCCTAATTTTGGAACATTTTACTTGATTTTGCAATTGTTACATTAAATTGCAGTATCTTAGAGATAAGAGTACGGATTTATTGAACTGCATTATTAATAATTTTGATGATGTGATTGATACTATTCCAGGCAAAGTTAATTTCTGATGTGAAAGGACTTCTGTCGGTGCTATTTCTGTACTTGCCACTTCCATTATTCTGGGCGCTTTTCGATCAGCAGGTAGTGTATAACTTAACATAATTAAAATCTAACAACTCAATGTCAATTCTTAAAATATTTACAAATTACTTCTTAGTTTTTATTCATTCGCTCTTTGTTTATCTTCCAGGGTTCGAGATGGACATTGCAAGCCACAAGATTAGATGGATATTTTGTAAAATAAATACTTCTCTTTTGTGTACTTTCTAATGTTTAATGTTTACACAATGTTTCACCGTCGTTTCAGTTTGGTTATCGCATAAAACCGGATCAAATCCAAGTAGTCAATCCTCTCTTCATTATTGGATTCATACCGTTGTTCGATTACATTATATACCCATTCTTTGCTAAATTTAATTTGTTAACAAGGTAAAAACTACAAATTTTTTTATCATTTCTGCATTGGAGGGATTACGAAATATACCTTATTCTAGGCCACTTCAGAGGATCACAGTTGGAGGTTTATTAGCTGCTTCTTCGTTCTTTATCGCTGGATTTCTTGAGATTTCCATCGAGGTAAGTCAATTATTTCTTTTCTTCCAATTGATTTGTCCGTAGCAATTACACTAATCCTAATTACGCATGTATTTACATCTACAATATTTTAATATTTAGCAAAATATGCCCTCCCATCCTATGGAAGGTCATACGCACTTGAATATCATCAATAATGTGCCATGTAATTTGAAAATTGCTGGAGAAGTATTTTCTACAGAATTGTCTTATAAGCAGGTGATTAATCGAAGCGGAAATTAAATTTCATAACTATTTATACAAAAAAAATATACAAAATTTTCGTTTTTTAGATGTTTAAAGCCAAAGATGTTAAATCGGACGTTGTCCATAATTTAAAAATTACCGCTGATAAATGTGAAAGCGCCGATTATAACATAGATTCAATGACGTATCGTCTACGTACATTCAATTCTCTAGAAACTATTGTTTTTAGAAGTTTTAACAATACGCTTAACGTTCAGAAGGTAAGCGTAGAAGTTCCTAATTACAGTCGACCCCCTATAACACTGTTGATAATTCCGTTTTATACGAATTCCATGTTGTATGAGTCACTTAGATTTTACAAATATGTGAGCCGTTCACAGCCCGGCACACGTATTTGTAAAATCTAAGTGACTCGTACAACATGGAATTCATATAAAACGAAATTATCAACGGTGTTACAAGGGGGTCGACTGTAAACAATTTTAAAACTTGCTTAAGATAAATTGTGTTTTGTACAGGTTAACGACTCTCTAGAACACTCTTCTGAAGGCGATTCTCAAGTTAGATTCCTATTTGATTTCGGCAACAATTCTAAAGACAATTTCACAATTAATTTGAATGGTGATAAAAAGTTTCCTGTCCCAATCACTGATAGAAATAACGGAAGCACGCATTATCTTCACGTAACTCCCGGAAAGTGAGTATAGATCTGGAGTTTTATTTAAAAATTTCAATAACAGTGTAAAGCTACGTGCCAAATTTAATACTAGCATCGATGCAACGTGTGAAAAATAAACATATTTTAAAATATTGCACGATTTTTGCGCTTATGAGTATGCATATTCAAGCCATAACCTGGAAGATATCACATTGCAATCTACGAGAATCGGTGAAGCTTTAAAATTTTATATTTTAAACACTTGCGTGTGAAAGTAGCTTATAGTTTTGATCAATCGTAATAAAATATATTCACTTTATTATTAATGTAGCTATAGTTTAATGGTATGCTCGTTGAAGCATCGAAGATCTTCAGAGCATTTGTTTCACTTTAAAACTTGAAAAACGGTTTTAGAAATGATTTTTATTCACGAAAATAGTGATTATTTCAGTTAATATGAATAAATAAAACAAACTGTATGAATATTTACATATTGCAACTATTCTGGAAGCAAGAATCATATTGCTTTGAACGATGTACCTGAAAGTCCATCACTAAAACGTTCTGAAATGTCACAACATACTTAATTTTTTAATTACTTTATACTTATACAAACTGCAATTTTATATGCCAGATATAAAGTTGAAATCGAAGGAACAACCTTTCAACCCAAAGAAGAGAATAGCGAATTCAATTTTGAAACTGGTGGAATTTACATATGTACCGCTACCATCGATAAAAATAAGAAATTAGTGAGTTTTTCACATTTTTCTATAAAATCTTTAAAAATTTACAAGATTTAAATGTATATTAATTATAATTCAGAGATGGTCATTGAGTGTTGTTGGAGAACCAAACACGAAATCCATGCTTCTACAGATTCCTCAATATACGGCCATAACCGCTGGTGAAATTATGTTTTCTATCACTGGTTTAGAATTTTCTTACTCGCAGGTTTGTTGTAGTTTTCCAGGTAATTTTTAGCTCTTACAAACAGATTGATGATAATAGTAACTATTTTTCAGGCTCCAAAAAGTATGAAGAGTGTGGTTCAAGCTGCGTGGTTACTGACTACCGCCTTTGGGAATCTCATAGTTATGATAATTGCTGAATTAGAGTTATTCGAAAGACAGGTAAGGCTATGATTAATCTATAAATATCGTAAGAAATGCACCTTTCTAATGATAATTATTACTTTTCAGTCATACGAATTCTTCATGTTTGCTTGTCTGATGATCCTGGACATGTTGATCTTCGCTTTCATGGCTTATAATTACAAATATGTGGAAGAAACCAGTGAAACAACTAGCGAAATGCTGAATGAAAAAGAAAAAGAAAAACCGGAGAAAGGCAACGTGAACGAAGGTTTCGTAGAAAATACTAAAATGTGATATCGGAACTTCCCCGTAACTACTCTAAACTATTATGTAAAATATTGTATTTTAAATAAACTTTTTTGCTCATTTGTTGTTTTATTTAAGTCGATGCTATGCATACATTAAGTAAGCATACAGTGTATGGTCCTGTACATAGCAGTCTTATCATAATCATCATCTTATTAATTAAGCGTTATATCTTATGCTCTGTTAGAAGCTCAGAAATCTTTAATTTAAGATTTCTCTAAGATATTCCTCGGTAGTCAGTTACACAGTAAAGCTAATTTAGTGATTTTTAAGAAAAAAATCCCATGTAAATTTAATTTATGAAACCCTATAAGAACGAGACGAATATCTGTAGAGTATCACGTACTACAAAACCCGCTCAGAGAGGTCATTCACTCCAGTTCGTACCACATGACATCAACAGGTTCGTGTTGCAAACCGCCCGAATTAGTAATGCCTGGTCTCGAGTTACGTGAGTAGCAATACGAATACAAGTCGACCCCCCTATAACGCTGTTGATTATTCCGTTTTATATGAAATCCATGTTGTACGAGTCACTTAGATTTTACAAATACGTGTGCCGGGCCGTGAACGGCTCACGTATTTGTAAAATCTAAGTGACTCCTACAACATGGATTTGATATAAAACGGAATAATCAACTGTGTTATAAGGGGGTCGACTGGTACGTTAAGAGTGTCACTTGTCACGAACTCGTTAAGCAAATGTCTCATTGAACGAATTGGTACAACACTTTCGCGTTGCTATACCTTGATAGCGGCATACGTATTAATACTATAAAACCGGCCACAATTTTATCCCTTATTAGCTAATGAGTCTGGCTTTTAATGGAGACGCCTACAATGGGTATGCAACGAGAAATAAAGCTCCGAATCTGTACTATTCACGAAGTCCTGATCGAATTCGAATTCGGATCCTGTTTGGCCTGAAGACTAATGTTTATCATCCTCGCTAGAGGTCGCTCTTAGAGCCAGTGATGAGGTAACACGTGCTTAAAGCATTAAGCTTTAATATCTAACTGGAACACAGCGCTCTGTTGCTAGTAGCGGCGTACTCGAAACCGGAAGTGGCTTCAGCGTAGAATAAACCGCCATATTGTAATGTTTGTTTTTCTTTTGAACTCGAAAGTAAGAAGAAGGCAAATCAAAAAACGATAAAGAAAAACAAACATTCTTTTCAATATGGCGGTTTTCTAAGTACATAATGATCCTCATAGTTATAATATGCTAATTTCATAGATACGTATATTTAACGACACGTAAGCCAGTTTCTATGCGAGATATACGAGCAAGAAAGAGAGGAAATGACGTCAGAGACACATGATATCAGCAGCCAATTACCGTGACGATTCATTCCTACGTTGTAACAAAGACGATCCTCTTAACTAACTAATAAATTCATAATTATTAATTAATAATCTTTAATAAAATTAAATCAAACGTATTTTTTTATTTTATTTCTCATAATACTGTATAATAATATAAATAATAATTCAAAAATAAATAAAGATTTTTAAAATAAATTTAAACATGATTTAAAATTTGAGTTGGCAACTCTCTGGAAAAATATGGAAGGATCGTTTGGCTTTTAGTACGTCAGTCTCGCGTTGTTAAATTATAAAATTGAGTTAAAATGGGAGGAGGCGACTTGGTACGTATTCATTCCATATAATTTAACTAATTTCCAACAATTTTCTATTGTTTATATACATCGACATTCAAAATGGCGAACGTAAACTTACGTTTGGCTTATCGTTATAAAAAATTCAAATATTAAAGGGAAATTGTGTAATTTCTACGCCATATTCGATTACTACATTAAAAATAAAACCAAAAAATCAATTATGAAGCCGTTTACGTATAAATGGTTGGGTGAAATGCTATCAATGAATCTCTTCATTTAAAAACGTCAGTTAATGGAAATAAACTTTCTACACGTGACTTTTGTGACGTTTTAATTGTATATTACACAATAATCTTGTTATATATTGTGCAAGTATAGAAAACAAGGCATTTGTGGAGTACGGTATAGAATTTTGGACGGGTGCAGCTTTGAACGAGGTGGTCTGAGCCGTAGATTGTTCCCATAGAAGTAGAAAGGTCGAAGGAACAGATAACGCTACGTGTGACCCTTCGCTGGATGTAACTTCCCGAAATCTGCCTGTCGGATCTGAAAAAATCCGGAACTATTTCTCGAAACGTTGCTAAAAATCCACCCTTTTCTGTTTTACTGGAGACAAATGAAAGCTTGTAAAGCGGGAGAAATGCTGTCGTTCGATCACTTTTGGGGCAAGGTTGGAGTCGCGCCATTATGCCTATTTTGTGTTTTAATGGGTTGATTTTCGGAGTTTTATCCCATAAAGGGGAATGCGCAAACCGTCGCTTTGTTTTGGTCTTTTTTACTCCTACGGTGTACGGCGTTCATTAGGTCTCGATCGCCTCGTTCCAAGCTAAACTTTTACCAAATTCTGGACAAAATTTTACAATCGCCGGCACCTGCAATAATTTTAAGATGCTGACACTAGTGTGAATAAAAATTTGAAACAAATTGTAGATACAAAATGACTTTCCATGAATTCATTTATTCCAAAATTTTCTTGTTAGACCATTGTAGCCAAAAAATAAAATCTGTGGATCTGTTTGGAAATATTTATTGGTTTGGCCACGGACTCTGGGCGTCGTTCGAAAGTGTTACCAAAGTTTCTGGTAATTTACTGGTTGCTACCAGGACTCGTAGATATTTGAAGGTGGAATAGAGAATGACAAATTAAATACGAATAAAGTCATTTGTAGATACCAACCGGCTGATCAGTAAGCATTTTCAAACAGACTCCATATCTCACAGGTTATGTCTATATTTATGACT
The DNA here is from genome assembly GCF_000671375.1 of Centruroides sculpturatus. Taxonomy (NCBI): domain Eukaryota; kingdom Metazoa; phylum Arthropoda; class Arachnida; order Scorpiones; family Buthidae; genus Centruroides; species Centruroides sculpturatus. The sequence continues at coordinate 73,837 of NW_019385733.1, read as the reverse complement.
TTTTTATAGACATTCTATGAGTAAAACATTGCTGGTTTCATTTATTGTTGAAATTGTATTGGCTGTATATCAATAAATAAACCCATTTGTTTTATCATTTATTTTCGTGATTTTCTTTTAAATAAAAACTCTGTGTTGCAGTACATCTTAACTTGTACATAAGTATTTTTAGTCACATTTGTAAAGAGGAAAATATTGAATTTTAAACAGTATTTAAGTATACTTATTTGGTTTTATTCAAATTTTTATAGGTTTCTTTGTCAGGTCGAAGCTACATGTCAAGAAAAGTCACTCATTGAACTATGCTCTGTTCTTTGCTTGTATAGGGATATCTTACAATTCTAGTAGAATGTCTATAGTCTTTGGCATATGTTATATACAGTATATTGTTATCATAAAATGTGATTTTAAATTACCAAATTTCCAAAATAATTTAATAAATAAAAAATGTTAACATTGTTTTAATGAAAGTTCAACAAATAAACATGAAATTCTGACATTTTTGAATACCTTTACAGTCGACTTTACCTTTATATGAATTCCATGTTGTACGAGTCACTTAGATTTTACAGATACGTCTGCCGGGCTGTGAACAGCTCACGTATCTGTAAAATTCAAGTGACTCGTACAACATGGAATTCATATAAAATGGAAAAATCAACAGTGTTATAGGGGGGTCGACTGTACTTGTTTTTGACAGTTTAAACTATTCTGAATGTAGCACTAATGAATGGTTTTTAAAGATACTGTTTTCAAGCACACGTCTGTGTAATATAGCTATATTTTCTTTTCCCATCATCAAGAATTGTTTTAGAAAGACTTTTGGTTTGAATATTTTCATGTTCTTACAACAGCAGTTGTTGTTCATCTGAAAACGGGAGAACATCCCAAAAATATTTATAATATTTTCATATGTCTTGGTTAAGCAAATCCAATTTTCCAATATAGAAAATGTAACAATTAACAAAACTAAACAACTAAACATGATGTATCAGATCAGGAGTGGTGAACCTTTTTGAGCCCACATGTCAAAGTTTTAGACTTCCAAAGCTGTGGAGTTATGTAAAAATCTACCAACTTTGCCTTACCATCTGACTCTGACCAGGGGCAAACTTGTTAACAAAATAGGCCCAGGAATTCTTCACGTGATCTCAGAATAAAAGCTTTGATAAATAGAGTTCTAATAAAGATAGAATGGTAGAAATGGTAATATAGGTAGAAACTTTTTTTATTCCAAAGCTAAATGACTTCTCTAAGTAATGTTGTTTGTTAAGTTATGGTAATGCAACACTTGGGTGATCTGCCTAGGGGGATGCCTTCCGAGAGGTCTTTTTAAGGGAAACTGGCCCTATTCAGGCATTACAGACATGGAGAAAACTCCACGTAGCCAGCCCGTCCAAGCGAGGCGCAAACGTATGACTGAACTCCCAGTGTTCAGGGTACGAAGATCGCTCGGCCATTGGTGGGCCTAAGTAATGACATAGTCAATATATAAATATGTAATTGATAATTTTTAGTTTCTCAGCTGTTATATATAACAGAGAAAGTGTAGTGATCAGTCAAAAAATGACTTCCTCCAAATTTATATATTTTCGGACTTTGGACTCCTTGAAATGTCCCGATATGCTAAAGATTTGGGGTTTTTTCCTCTATATGTACAGATGTTACTGTTTGGGGGGCACAATTTTATTCACCCTGTTTGAAGCTTAATAACTTCTGCAGTTTATGAGTCAGCTGGTTTAACTAGGGAGTTATTAAGCTTCAAAGTGGTTAAACTAAATTGTGCCCCCACCCACATTCTAACATCCGTGCACACAGAAAAAAAAACCTGCATGTTTTTGCACTTTTCTATGTTTCGAGGCTTTTCTAGTCCAAAAGAGTAAAAATCTAGGAAAATCATTTTTTGACTGATTATCATTCTTTTCCTTTGTAGGCCTATACTGTATAATAGCCGGAAAAGTAATAATGACAATGATTCTGATTACTTTTTAAAAAATACAAAATAAAACTATCATAAAAAAATTTATTAAACAATAAAATTTGACACATCTATTTAATATATAAATTCATATTTATTGACTTGTTTGATGATGGCAATGGTATTTGATAAGCATATATAAATAAAAACAGTAAATACATCTGTAGTCAAACAAATTAGTTTAATAAAAATGTTGAACCTAATATACAAGTATATGAGGTAACATATAAGTATGCACATACATTAAACTGAGTCAAGAATAAGAAATATAACATTTAGACTGGTAAAGAAAAAGGTGTTTATTTTGCCATGTTGATTAATTTATTATCTTTCATCTCTGTTATAAACTGAATTATTTCTTCAAAAAAGAATCGCTTATATTAAGTCAGCATTTACAGACGCTCTTAAATCGGATTTAATAATTTTAAGAGTGGAAAATAACCTTGGGTTGGTGGCAATGCTGTATCTTGGATAATGTCTGGATAGTTTAGTATTGCCATTCTGAGATATTATTTAATATCCCAGAACAGAGAATAAAGAAATTAAATGACATGCCAACGCACCCACACAAACACGAATTTTCTTCCTTTACTTGACATTTTTTGTGTTCAGGGTTCTCCAAACACATAGATTTGCAAAAAACTTGGAGGGTCAAATTTGACAAGATTCCAACACTTTTCCATTTCATATACATAACAAGATGGAAAGAAAGTAAAAAAAGGAGTTGGAGTTGGAGGATTTTTGACAACTCTGATCCTGACTAAAACACCAAAACTCCAACTTCACAGCCCTCTAGACTTCAAACAAATATTTGAATAAATTAAATGAATATGCTTTAATTAGAATAAATGTAAAAAAGCTGATTGAAAAGAAGGATGATTGGGTGATAAACCGAAATGATGATTGAAAAAGACAAATGATAAATAGAAATTGCATGATATGTTATGCGCCACATTGGGCATGTTTGTCAGAGGTTCATCACCCCAATCCTAGATTATTGTCTATCATGGGTGACCAACAGTTTTTTCCCCCAGGCCAAATTGAAAAGAGAACTTTTTCCATGGGCCAAACCAGAGGCTGCCCTAGGAAGATTTTGAGGTGGTGCGAGATCTCATTGTGGTGTCACCCCGTAGAGACTAGATTGTATGTAGAGATTACAGATACATTTTTCACATTATCATGCTTTATCGACATTCTACGCTGTACTTACAAGATTTGTAATGGGGGATTAACTCTAAACGCACAGTGAGTTGTCAGAATTTTTCATCGAGCTATTCAGACTTGAGTAGCTAATATTGAAAGATTGATCGCGGGCCACATAAATTCATTCGACGGGCCGTATGTTAGCCATGCCTGGTCTATCATCTGTTTATTTTATGTAAATTGTTTTCATTAAAATGTTACTTTGTTTTACTTATATGTGTAAATTTAAATTTTTTTTATGACCTTAATTTATCTTATTCTTTTTGGGATGATATATTTGAATGTTCAATGAATATAATTTGTTTTCTGTTTATAATTGTACATGGATGTAACTCAAGACAGCTTGTATTAAGTAAGGACTAAGGCTGAGATAATTTACAATATTTAAACTTATTCATCCTGGCAATTTTTAAGGCTGAGATGGTTAAGGTGTCAATCTATCACTTTGTAGATGTGGAATCAAATCAAAACAGGCAGTGCCCAGAAATTTTCAGAGGCTTTATCCCTCACTATCCAGCATCTTCCATTGGCAACTCAAAATGGGTTTGGAGAAAAAGACTTTCTTAGTGCCCATGAGACAGAGTTAAAAATAAAAAACAAAAAGTAAAAATGGTAATTAAAGTAATTTGCATTCAATTAGAAGTTTAATTTTCTTCAAAAGTATATAAAAATATAGTTTACAATCAGGATGTTAATTAACTATGTTATTTTATTAAGGATTAAGCAATTAAGAATGGCAATTATTTTAACTATAACAAGAAAGCTGCTTATTAAATTCTACATTAGCTAAATGTGCTTATACAATCCAACAGTTCAGTTTCATTTGGCACAGTTTTATCAGGCACATTGATTTCTTTTTTATTTAAACATATTAAATTTTTATTTTCATTCTTATTGGTAGAATTTAAAGAAATCCTGGCATCCGTCTACATTAAGAAATATTGAAAGAGTGTGGAAAGCAGAACAGAAACATGAAGCCGAACAAAAGAAAATTGAACAACTGCAGAGGGAACTGGCAGAAGAGAGGGCAAAAGAAGAAATGCAGCATTATGCGGAAGAGAAAGGAGCGGTCCAGTAAGCAAATTCTTTAAAGTTAGTAAATGTAATAATTAAACAGTTCTTGAATTAAATGCTTTGTCTATTTTTTTAGAAAACGAGAAGAAAAGTTAGACTGGATGTACCAAGGTCCAGCAGCTTTAGTTGATAGAGAACAGTATCTCACTGGACGTCAGATTGACAAAACTTTTGAAATTCTTCAACATCAAGAACAAGATGACATTCCTTCTGACAATGGTGAGCATTAAAATTTTAATATATCTTATTATGGAAAGCTTAGAAATATGTTGCTATAAATATAGTGTAGCAAGTAAGCAGAGTTTTGTTTCTCTGTAGGATTATAATGAATGAAAGTAGATACTTTTGTTAAGTACATACTGAACTATTTAATAATATTGCATTTAAATACAGTTAATATAAATTAAAATGCACAGTTTGTTTGATTCTGAACTAAAAAAAAAAGAATAATAAGATCAATCTATATATATAGACACATGACAAAATGTTTTGCACATCATAACTGTGGAAGACAACGAAAAGATGCTGTAAAATGACATTGTGTTTTGAAATAAGGATTTCATGTAATGACAATTAACAGACTTTATTGCTAGAAAACTAATTCTTCTAGCGTGAAAGGAAAATGGGACATTCAGACCAATCTATTCCTAACTGCTGATAGTATTATCTCAATACTTTGTCACACTATCCTTGATAATTCTCAATGCTGAAACTTTTTGTGGCATGCTTTCAAACAGTTCATTTAGGTGGTGCTAGTCTATCCTCTCTCATTCAGCAATAGCAACCTCCTGGAGTTTAGAAGTTTATGGGGTGGAGATGTGTGGCATGTTAAGATTCCTTTCAGTCCTAGGCATGATTGATGGAATTCATGTTGGAGATTTCATGGGCCACTCAATTTGTTTGAACCCAACCTCCCGCAAGTATGCATTCATAAGGTGCCTGCAATAACAATGAGCATTAACATCCCAAAAGATGAAACATGCTCCATATTATTGGTGACATGGCTTTACAAACTGGTTCAGGATATTGCCCTGATAATGTCTGCTAGTCATTGTGCCTTGTCCAGGAAGAAGCGAAATCCTGTCACCATAAATGTTTCCTGTCTAGAAAATCATTGAATCACCACCCATCTGGGTATGAGGATATAGAGTGTCAAAGACAATACCACATCTAGACTGTCACTACACACATTATCTGCTGTCAAAGTGTCAGACAAATTCATACTTCTTCAGTAAAGAGCACATTGTGGGCTGAATTAAAACTAATTTAATAATTAGGAATAAATTAATACTTCTTGAATTTAAGTTTAGAACATTCATTTATTTTTCAGAATCATGCATTGGTTCGATCTTCGCCCGTACTTCCTCAAACGCACCCGTAGACATAGCCAACAAGATTCGAGAAGATCCTCTCTTTCTTATCAGGTAAGGTCATAAGCTTCTTTTGCAATTGCCATTTGCAATGCGAAACACAGACAAATATGGTTTCACATTGCAATCACAAGTTTTTCACTTTAGTAATTGCTTCATACTCATGAAAATTGCATAGATTGATTTCCACTCTAGTTTAAGGGCAGATTTTGCACTTCGAGCCATGCTTGAAATCTACCAGATCCATAAACATTCCAACAGCCAATTGGAGGGCAATAAAAGTGCAAAGCATTCTAGGTAAAATGGGTTTCAATAAGAAATGTGGATTTACTATCAATTTCAAGTAATCTCTTACTGTGTATTTTAACCAATAGGAGTACTTAATTTGCTAATTGATGGCAAAAATGTGGAAAATACAACCCTGATATATCATGCAGACATTCTGTCAAAATATTGTTTTGAATTACATTGATTCCACTTTCTCAACAATTGTGAAACAAGCTTTATAAAATGTCTCCAGAAAACTTATTTTGTTGTCAGTTCTTGAATTTGCTTTTAAATTAAACTTATAAAAGTAGTTATTTTCATTTATTTAGAAAACAGTACATTTTTATGTGTTATTTACCAGTATATATACAGTGGTACCTCATACTTTGAATGCTAAATTTGAGAGAAATTTGATCTGTACTTCAAACTGTGTGCGCAGTAGAAAAATGTTCTTGCTATGTAAACACCTAATTTTGTGTGCCCAAGTCATCTCTTGCTCTCACTATGAAAGAATTTCTTGTGTTATGAACATGTTTTTGGTGCTTTTTCCATTTCAATTTTGGTGTTTGGTCACATCATTTACTGAAAATTAGCTAAATTTAATTTCAGTAAACAAATCATCATAATACATAATTTGTAAAATATAAATCATAATTCTTAGTTAAAGATTAATTTTGTATTTATAAATTTTCATTATAACTATTATCAAGAATTTCATTTGTTATGAACAATATCTTTCTCAGTATAACAAAAGAAAATTATGAGCTAATTATGCATTTAAGTCTTTCCCTTATTGTAAAATTTTACTTCTCAAAATCTGTAAAAGTTAACAGTATTAAGTTCATGCCAAAATTTCATCGAAAATGCATCACTTAGTAGTGAGTCTCCAAGACAGTGTATTGTCCCAAATACGGTTTTGCCGCTTTACTTGTTCTTCTTTTTAGGATGAACAATAACAAGTAGTTTGGACCTAGATACATTAGAACATTTTGTAGCACCCCTACCTAACAAGTTAACCCATTGAAAAAACTTTATATCTTTCATACTTTTGGTAAAATCTGTTCGTAATATCTGTAATAGTCATTGCATAATAAAATTTTATAACAAGAAAAAGACTATTCCAACCTGTACAGTAAACTGGCCAGAAAACTTATTAAATTATCAGTTCTTCTTTAGTTTATATATAAATTTACCTAAAATAAAAAAATTGTGAGAAAATTAATTGATACGTTTCATATATAATATTGTGTAGTGATGATACGTTAACTTTGTGTAATTTTAATTAAATGTTTATATATACAAAGTTGCATGGTATCGCTATTCTGACTGACTGACTTTGAAATGTTTGAATGGAAATAGACTTTTATAGAAATAAAGAAATGATACAATAAAAGGAGAATGTTAAGTACATTAGCAAACTGTCCAAAATCTAAAAAGTAAAATGTTTTGAGCTTTGAAGCATCAAATTTTAACTCTGAATGTTTATAGAATATAAGTCAATTTTAAACACTATCTGCTTATTTTCAAAGATGTTCAGTATCATTAATTTTTTATTCATTATTTTGTTTTACTTTGGATTATTTTTTTATGTAAATCTTTTGATAAATGGATTTATAAATTATAAATACCTTTGGAGATATTCAAAAAATTGCTCAAAATGTCAGGATTGTATGACCAAGATTATTAGAAGAGTTCTTGTGATCATTTAAAATGCATCTCATCTCTTCTGTGACAATTCTTCTTACACTGATATACATAAATTTCATAGTAAAAAATAGTTTATTTTATAAAGATAATTCAATAAAAAATTTTTTTGTATTTTGTTTGTGCTTGTGACAAATTAACTGTTTTCTCTTTTTAGGAAACAAGAGGAAGAAAAACAAAAGAAATTACTGAATAATCCAGTGAAGTTAAAACAATTACAAGAAATGGTAAATTATTTTCTTCTTAGATTAAATAACTCATTTTAACCCAAAATACTGTTAGATTGGAGCACATGAGTTAACTAGTAACTATAAGGAACTTACCCATTATCAACCGGAAACTCCAACAGAAATCTACAAAATTATTTGAAGCCACACATTTGTGTCATAAAATTAAACTAAATCTGACTTGGTGATACAAGTGTGTATGCGTCAAATAACTTTCTAGGGAAATTCTGTTCAAGCTTTTTCCCAATAATGAGTGTAGTTGCCCAAAAGTGCTAGAGAAAGAGTAGTTGTTTGTTAGCTGCAATAAACATAATTTTTGCTTAAATTATGATATGCAATAAAAATGTTATTTTGATCTTTGAATTTCTTTAACAAAAGCTTAAGTAAAATTAATTATTAATAGCATTATCACAATTGATATGAATTGACACATTAAATTTTCCACTTACAAATTAATTAGTGCTTATTCCTAGTTACAGAGTTTCTTTCTTTTGCATTTCTTGTAGAATTTGATAAATTTCTTTGGATTTGAATTTGACATTTAAGTTTAATTATACCATTTAGAGGAGTACAAGTGTTGCAGTTGATTTAGTTAATAGCTTTTAAAATGTCATTAACACACTTCATCACCATATAGAATGAATCACAATGATAATTTATATACATAGAGAAAGTTTTAGCAAAAGTACTATTGTATTTAATGATTTTCATGGTAATTTTGTTTGGAAACGTAACAATTCCAATTGAATGCAATTTTATCCATATATATAATAAAATCAATGCTCAAATTAATTGCTGCATGTAAGCCTGAACTAATAGATTATTTTACTATATTAAGGCTAAATTAATAGTTAATTATCAGAATTTGATTTAAAGACAAGTGTTTTGCCATTAAATTGTTGAATATTCATGATTGTTCTTTTTTCAGAACTATTTAAAATAAATTTAAAATTCATTCTGACTTTTACATACTGTTTAATGTCATTATAATAATTTTTCTCACAAATACCATGTAATTGTTTATTGTCATTCATTGTTTAATATTTTCAAATGCAAATTTACTTATTTTTTAGAATTATGTTTATTTAATACTAAAATACTGCTGTTAAGTACTTTCAGCTAAATGCAGAATTTTCTGAAAAAAATGCTAGTATTTTANAAACAGAGATCGAAGACATTAGATCATGTTGAGAAATTGCTTTTGCTTTGGATAACTGAAAAACAGTGTGCTGGCGACAGCGTATCAGAAGCAATTATTTGCGAGAAAGCTAAAAAGATACATTGTTTATTGTCATTCATTGTTTAATATTTTCAAATGCAAATTTACTTATTTTTTAGAATTATGTTTATTTAATACTAAAATACTGCTGTTAAGTACTTTCAGCTAAATGCAGAATTTTCTGAAAAAAATGCTAGTATTTTAAATTTCTGTATTACTGTACTGTACTAAATTACTGTAATTTCATTAATTATTAGCTGAGAAGTATGTGATGTATGCCAATTGATACTGTGATATCCAATTTTTGTCTCTGATTTGCATTTGAACATCTTATCCTCTGCTATCTGTAAAAGTACCAGCAACTCCAGAAGGGAGAAAGCATTTTGCAGTCTGCAAAATCAGAATAATTCATTATTGTGCAATACAAGTAATCTGCAGGAGTCATAGAATTATGGCTGACATAAGAGGAGTGACAACATATAGCCATAGTGAGCATAGGAGGAATTTGAGTATCGGTTAGATCAGTGTTTCTCAACCTCTAATGAATCATCGCCCCCCTTCAAAGTAGTATCACCCCTTCACTTCAAAATTCCGATGCCAAGGCTAATGCCAAATTTATACTGCCTTGAATAGACTAGTGACTAGTATAATGTTATTTGTTTAATTATTGTTTGATATAATGAATAAAATATCTAATTATTCTTAATATAATGTTTTACTATATTGCTCAGAAAATTGTTTTTTGCACCCCGAAAATATAAATTGTTACAAATCGCCTCCTGGAACATGGAAAAATGCCCACATGGGGGTGATATCGCCCCCATTGAGTAACACTTGGTTAGATGAATGCCAAGCGACATGAGGTGTCCATATAGAGAACTGTAATGGGCAAATGCGAAATTTGGACAGTTTTGCAGTGTTTTAATGTGTGTTATGACATTCTTGGATAATAATTAACATAATTATAATAATTTAAAATAGTAGCATTCTTTTTGGAAGAACTTAATAAGATTTCCATTCTCTTTATCTAGTCTGACAGTTAGTCATTCTAACATTTTAATATCATTTAGTTGACAAATACAAACATATAAACAATATTTCTTAAATTATGTATAAAAATGAGCTAGAAAATTTTCAAATATTACTTTTTGAAATCTTTCTTTTTAATTACTTCCAAAAATTATATTAAAGGAGATATCTGATAACTGCATAGAATATGTTTTGGGGTAGTGTGCTCAGTTAACTATTTAAATATTTTATCAGTAATTGTAGTATTTACACTCATCAATATTTAATAGAGGAAGAAGCTGATATTTTGTAATGATATAATTTTCAATTTTTATGTTAAAACAGTTAAGAAATTCATTATCTGAAGATAAATTAAAAAAGAAACACAAGAAAAAAATTGATAAGAAACTCAAAAAGAAAAAATCTCACAAAAAGTCTCACAAGCACTCGAAAGACGAAAAAACATCATCGAAAAGGAAGGACGTAAGACGATACGGATCTTCTGAGAGCGACTCTGGATCTGACTCTGACGTGAAACCCCAGTACAAATACAGACGTACAGTAAGTCTAGGTTATTTAGTATTCCTCATCCATTTCTCAAGCAGAAATTAATCTTTTGGTTACACTTTTAGGAAAAATATAATCGTAGGGAACCATCGAGGAGTAGAGACAATTATTACAAGAGAGAAAGTGATGAACCTTCCAAAAAGAAGTAAGTCTTTCAGTTTCCTTTATTATTTGCACTTAAATAGTATAAAAGAAATGCAGTGTTGTTGCATTAAATTTTAATATAAGGATAACTCTGATACAATATTGTTGGCAATTACAAAAGTTTTCAAATTAAATGTGTAATTATTTTTTGTATATGTAACATTGATTGCAATATTATATACCCATAGTTATGGTGAAATTATCATCATTTTCCCTTCTTTATTAAATAATTAGTCTGCATTGTTTCAATAATATAAAATGGTCATTTTCTGGTCAAATGTACTACTCACACTTGTATATACTAAGGATTCATAAAAATTTGATTTGTTAACTTCTTCAAAATCCTTGGCACATAATGCACAAATACAAAAATTTATTTTGATTCATTCCACTTGCATTCTACATTTATTTATTTCTTTACAATTTGTTTTCAATTTCATATCTCTTTATTTGTGAATACTTTAATTATTTTGCTGGGTGTGTGTTGTCTTTATTTAAAAACAAATACAGTTAAACCTCAGTTTTTGAACATAATTTGTTCCTAAAGATGTTCGAAAACTGATTTGTTCTAAAACCAAAACAAATTTTCTCGTAAGAAAATACAAAATGAATTAATCTGTTCCCGAACCCCCAAAACAAAACCTTTCTGTTTTACTTTTTTAACTGTATTTCATGCACAAAAATGCTTATAAATGCAATATATTATTATTATTGATAAATTTTTGTTTTTTTAATTTAATTTAAGCATATTTAAATACAAATTCTTGGATATCATTTATATTACACAAATGTTAATTAACACAGTTTTATAATTAATTTGATTATGATTCAACTGTGGCATGTATCGAAAAATAGAAATACAGTGGTACCTCAGTATATGTCTGCTTTAGAATACGTCCAATTCGGAATACATCCTGTTTGGACTAAAATTTTGCTCGGTATATGACTTAATTCAATTATACACGCCATCTATGAACAAGTACCACTATTGGTGTACTAGACCAGACTAGACGTTCGCGGTGTCACAATTTAGAACTTTGTTAAATTTCTTCTAATTTTAATTTGTAAGAAAAATTTTATTATTTTTATTAATTATGAATTGCAAAAAGGCAAATGAAAAGCAACAGAAAATTAAAAAAAAATGACTAGAATCACAATGGAACAGAAAAAAGAGATTATTGAGAAATATGAAGATGGCATGCGTGTTCGAGATTTTAACTGTTGCATACCGTATTCCAAGAACGACGATATCAACAATCGTGAAAAATAAAGACATTATAAATCTGCTAACGTTGCAAAAGGGGTTAAATCAATTTCTAAACAGAGATTGAAGACATTAGATCATGTTGAGAAATTGCTTTTGCTTTGGATAACTGAAAAGCAATGTGCTGGAAACAGCATATCAGAAGCAATTATTTGCAAGAAAGCTAAAAAGATACATGCTGATCTCATGAAAAATCAAGCAGGAACTAGCCAGGAAAGTGAGGTGTTTAAAGCCAGCCATTTTTTTTTTTACATGAGAATGGATTAATCATTTTTAAATTACTTCTTGTGGGAAAGGTTGGTTTGGTATATGTCCAATTCAGTATAAGTCCAAACATCAGAAATGGATTAAGGTTGTATACTGAGGTTCCACTGTAGTACCTTTCATACATGTGCATCAAAATCAAATTTAAATAGCAGTGTCATTGATGATTTGTGTTGTGATGTCTAATGATGCAAGGTGATCTTGGCACCACTAACTTCTGAATTGGTAGTCCTGTCGTCAATTGGTCAGACCATTGATTTTCTTTAACATAGGAAGTATAGGGAGTTGACTATCTGTGACTGGGTCTTGCTGAATTTGGTTTGGTAACCAAGTTATTGTAAAGCAACCAATGCAATTATGAGTTTCAAATTCACTTCATGAACCAAATTGTTCAGAGTGAGGTGTTTGAAAATTGAGGTTTGACTTTAGATACTTTTATGCAATACACTTACAAAAAAACAATTTCATATAAACTCTAAAGGAAAATACTAAAAACAAAATTATTATTATTTTTAAGTNTATGATAAGCTTGGCGAATTAATTTCAGATTTTTGAACCAATAGAGATGCCGAAATAATTTATGAATAGGTTGAAAATTTATGTTAGAGAATATTACGAAATATTCGTTATTGAATTTTAATAACTTTACTACTGAGTTTAGGTTATTTGTTATAATAATATTTAAATACAGTATTATTGTAATTTAAGAAATACATCTTAATTAGTTTTATTTATAAAAACGAAGTATAGTATCTGTTTCTCTAATTTCTTTTTTTTTATTTTAAACATTAAACACCAGGATCAATATTTAATGATTTTTTATATGTTTTCATAAATATAATGTCCATCAATTTAATTACCCTACTATATTAATGCACGAAAAATGCGGATGGGTCCTAAATGGAAAAAACATAAAATAAAAATCTAAAATCAAATGAAATAAAATATTATTAAATATTTTCAAAATAGTTTATGGATTAGTTTGGCCTAAATCCATAATTCAAAAATAAAAGTAATAAAATCAATTAAAATTTCATGTATTCTGAAATTCTCCTATTAACCTATCACCTACCAATAATCATTCAAATTGAATTTTTAAATATTAAGGAAGCCAGGACGACCTTTCCGTGAGATAGAAGTTAATTATATATTTTATTTATTTTGTTTTGAAAATTATGAAACAAAATAAGGAATATAACAATTTTCCTTTATATTGTTTACAAATTTAGCATCCATAACATAAACTTTTATTTAGAGAAAGTAATCTTCAACTTTAAACTTTGTATTTTCATTGTAGGCCTACATAAATAAGTTTTTAAAGCCATCTCTTGTTTCAAGTGACTCTCAGGATCAAAAATGATCGCCTACGCTAGCTCTTTTTTAGCATTGTTTAGATAATTTCTTTTAAAAAAATACATATATCTAGAATAATTTTAACGTAAATCTTGAACAAATTATTAAAGAAAGAGCAAACATAAAAGAATTTTTGATGCATAGCGACATCTAGTATCAAAAACTTTCCGACGTAGACATGAAAATATTCGGGATTGCCCACGCAGGTCAATGAGGTCAACACGAATATTTTCGGGAACAACGTAGGACAGATTAAACCATGTGACCACCAACTGCCAATTAGATACTGTTCTTTTTATATTAAAAATATAATATTCCATTTCTCATTCTGTTTCCAAATCCATTCTCTAAACTGAGAATGATTGCGCAAGGCGATTAAAAGTGTTCATTTTTCTTTAACTTTTTTCATTTACAAGCTGGATTTTTGGTTTTGTAAGTGATATTTACACAATTAAATTGACAAATTAATTCCCTGTTTCATTCTGTAGGTTTTTGTCAACTGTACCCCCTAAGGCAATGCTTTTTAAATCTATTTAATTTGCTTCTGTCTTATAATTAAACTTGATAACAGTAAATTTGTTATACAATTTCATACTTTTTGAAAAAGAATTTTTTCATTAGGATTTAACATTATATAATCTCTCTTTTTACACTGCTGACTGAAATAGTTATAATTCTCATTTATCCAGAATAATTTCCATAGAATATTAATTTTTAAAAATATAGAAGAAACTTTTCCAATTCAATCATGTTCAAACACCAGGAATAAAACAGTCTTTCTTTACAGAGACAACCTTTTATTAGAGACTGACTGTCTTTTTAATTGAAATTAACTATTTCAGACAGCTACAAAATAATTAATATATTTTAATATGTAATAATGAAAATTAATTTATAGGAACATTTTTGAATAAATTATCAAAACATTAATTAGATCTCAATTAACATTTTTCAAAGAAACAGTTATGTTTGATTAATGAGAAGCAGTATTACTTTGAATAATTATTGCTCAAGTTGCAAAATGGCTCTTCTAGTGTTTTTGTAAATCATTCTACATCTTTGTAATTATACAAATCTTGGTGGAATTTAATATGTATCATGTTAGAGACAATCCCAGAAAGAATTTCTTGAAATTTTTAAGATGTTCAATTCACTGTATATGTATAAAATATGCAGCATAAAATTATCATATAAAACCAAAATAGAAATAGTGACACCTGGAATCAATAAATTATTGCAAAATTTTTGAACAGGTGAGTGAAGTAGGGTTAGTCTGACAGTGAGTGAAACAAGCAAGAATAGAGGATTGGGCCAAGGACTGAAGTGAGTGGTGGGTGAGAAAATATCTTCTTTGAACCACCTAGTGGGAGGTTGAGTGATGGGAACAAAGAGAGTGGGTGTTAGCTCCTTGTGAAGGGTTCAATTGTCAGAAAATTTTTGTTAAAATAATCTATTGAAAACAAGTGGGGCAAGTAAGCAAAGCAAATCACATAACCACAGAATCAGAACATGTTTCTGCAGGACATTCAAATGAATCATAAGGTTCAACCAATTCAAAACAAAATTTTTTTTGTTCTGCAATTTGAAAGTTGTTCTATGTTCAATTTTCAAGGGGAAAATCTAAAAGGAAAGTTAATTGTGTGATTTCAAACAAAATTCTAATTAATTTGAGTTGGAGATGCATTTCCAAACAGATCTGAACTTAATTTATATTATAGAATCCTTACTCAGAATTAGACTGAAAAAAGTATACATATTATTGGAAGTTTTGTAACAAAATGTTACGAGCATTTAGTCAGTCCATCATAGGCAGCCAAGGACAAATACCCCTATTAATTATATAGATTTATAATCTCTCAGAAAAAAATAGTTTGGAGCAGATCTCAGATCCTTGATGTTCATATTTTTGATAAATACATGATATATAGACCAATAACATAATTTGAATGAAAGCAATTAGCAACCATTACAAGTTTGCTTAATCTAGTTTGTAAAAAATTAAAAAAACTTGATAACTAAATAAATGAAATGATAACAAATTTTATTATATATTTTCTGCAAACTATTAATTTTATTTCAATAAAAGTCAAATTCTTTGAATAGTAACACACTTTTTTAACAATCTTTTATTGAGCATGTCAAGTAAAAAATCACAGACTGACTATATATACAGGAATCAGAGTTGGCATTTTGGGGGATGATTTCTCCACTTTCCAAATGCCTTTAGTAGTATGCAAAAATTGCCAAAAAAAACTATGTTTTCTTCATCTGGCACAGCAGATGCTCCTAGAGAAAAAAATTTTTCAGGTTAGTAAGCTCAAGTTTTAAACTTAAGCCTTTTTCTTTATCAGTTGAGGTGCCATCGACTCAGAAGTTTTCCCTTCTGAGTCAATAGTTCAAAGTTCACGGGGAATTCCTCCGAGCTTTTTCACTTCATTTTATGCTTATAAGAATAAACTGCATTTAAATGAATGATTTTCATTCAAAAGTTGCTAGTATAACAAAAGCTCAAATTTATGCAAATTAAAACTTTTCATAACAGTTTTTCTAAAAAACGGTACGTCTAAAGCATTCGGCCAAAGCTGAACACCTACCAAATTGAACGTCTTATATTTTGATATAATCACACAATCATTAACCAAACAAATATCTCAGATGTAAAAACATTGCACCAAATAAAAAATTATGGCAACTTAGATAGTAGTAAAAATTTTTCTTAGTTTTTCTTTTGTAGAAATAAGTTCAGCACTTGGAAGTGATTTGTAGAAAACAATAATATGGGTAAAAATGTTGTGGGTCTTGTGGTACTGCTTCAAAGCACTAAGCTTATCTTTACCAAAGAAAAATTCCTGAGAAAAAAAATTTTGTTATCTAAGTTATCATAAATTTTTACTTGGTACAATATTTACATGCGAGATATCTTTGTGTAGATCATAGAATTCGTAAATTCAGTTTCTTTTTATGATAGAATAATCTATAGCAGTGTTTCTTAACTTTTTCTTGTTGCAGGCTGGTATAATTATATATAATTGTACATTATATACAATTATGAATTGCACTTATACAGTCCATTTCAAAATTATAAACACACCTAACTTTTTTCAATAACAAAACATTAATAATAGTAATGTATTTATTATATTAGTATGTTGTTTACAACATCAATTTAAACATTTTCTGAAATTTTTACAGCTGTTCTGACAATTACAAAAAACAATTATCCCAGATTTTCAATTTTTTATTGTTTCAAAAGTATAAACACGGGTTAATAAAAGTAGTGATCTTTTTTTTTTTTTATTATTGATTTAATTAGTTGTCGCCAGAATTCATTCATTCATTATTACAAATGTGGCACCAATTTTAAACAGTTTTTTTGTGATTTAAAACAATGCCTTGTGAAAAAACACTAACAGAGTTGGAAATATGTGAAATTTACCAACCAAGATGAGCAAGACAATATCTAAGACAAATTTCGGCAGCTGTAAATTGATCCACATGTGCTGTGAGAAATGCGTGGGGTGAAACTCAGGGTGAAAATTATGGCAGAAATAAGAATTGTATAAGGCCTAAACTCCTTACACTTAGAAACAAAAGAAAGGTTTTTCGGCTACTGATGATCAACAAGTTGTCTATCAGAGAATCAGAAAAGTATCAAGAACTGTTGTATCACTTATTGGGCAAAAAAAAACTGGCAATTCCAACAGGATAATGCTGCCGTTCATGCATTAAAGTCAACTAAAAATTAGTTTGCTAAAATAAAAAATTAATGATTGGCTATCATGGAGCCCTGATATGAATTTGATAGAGAATGTTTGGGGCATTATAAGTCGTCTTGTTGGCCAAAACTGACAATACAACACTAAATGAACTGAAATTAATTTTCATGGATTGCTGGAAAAATATTAAACCACAACAGCTTCAAAAACTAGTAAAATGTATGCCTGATAGAGTATTTGTGATAGAGTATTTGAATTGATTAAATCAAATGTTACCTACAAAATATTGAGACATCACAAATCATTTTTTTATGCATATGTGTTTATACTTTTAAAACAATAAAAAATTGAAAATCTGTGATAATTTTTTTTGTAATTGTCCAATATTTTCTGAAATTTTTAAAGCTGTTTAAATTGATGTTGTAAACAACACACTAATATAATAAAAACATTAACAATAGTAATTTATTTGTTATTGAAAAAAGTTGGGTGTGTTTATAATTTTGAAACGGACTGTATATAATTATCTAGAGTTACTGTAGGTACATATGTTTTTTTTTTTTACAAGGTCACTGCTAGATTACTATTTAAACGTTACTTATAATTAACTGTGCCAACATCAGTATGGTCAACTATTTTCCTGTGGACCAGCTGTTAAAGAACACTGTTATATAGCATTTAATATCGAATCACTGGTATATGCCGGTTTAAGTTAACATAGATTTATTATTTTGGAGACTATTTTAGCATGGTAATTTCTCTGCGTCGTATCTCTGGCTTTGAAAGCAAAATGTGTATGCATTAAAAAAAATGTACTTTATGTAAGTGCAATATTATTGTTATGTTGCACTTTTCAAAATGATTTAAGGCATTAAGCAGTTGTGTCACCTCCAGAAAATACTTTTTAAAAAGTCTGTCTCTGGCCCACAATAGGGTTCCAGATGGTTTGCATGTTACAGTTGCCTAGCAACCCAGTGCAAGAGGGAGTTGCTGTTACAAAGTCACTTAGCCATTTTTTTCGTATATTGATAGAATAAAAATGCTTCTGGCAAAAATTATCAGATATTTTAACATCATCAAGAATAGAATTAAATAATTAAAACTAAAAATGTTGTTTGTAAAATACCATTATAGTAAAATGTGAAAAATGAATCTGCTACAAAATGTAATTGTTTTCTTTTTTATTATTGTAGGCGGATAACCGAAGAAGAAATGGAACGAAAGAGAAGAGAGATGATGGAAGACGCACAGTGGCGACAGCAGCAATTGAAAAAGAACATCCACCATTACAAGGAGGAAGATCTCAAAGAAGACCTGGAAGTGGAAAAAATAAAAGATAAAGATTTCATCAGGTAAGTTTGTCTTTGACCAACAAAACTTCCACTAATCACATACAGTCAAATCTTGATTTTTGAACATAATTCATTCCTAAAAGTTGTTCTAAACAAAAACAAATTTTCCCATAAGAAAGAATATAAAATGTGTTAATCCAATTCTGATCCCAAAACAAAGCCTTTTTATCTATATTTCATTCATAAAAAAGCAATATAATATAATATATTATATTAGTAAATTTTTATCATTTAATTTAACTTGAGCATATTTAAACACACATTCTTGGATGAATGTCAACAAGCGCAGCTTTTATTAATTAATTTGATTTAAATTCAACTGCAGCATGTACCAAAAATGGAAATAGTACAGTCGACCTCCCCTATAACACTGTTGATTATTCCGTTTTACATGAATTCCATGTTGTACGAGTCACTTAGATTTTACAAATACATGAGCCATTCACAGCCCGGCACACGTATTTGTAAAATCTAAGTGACTCGTACAACGTGGAATTCATATAAAACGGAATTATCAACAGTGTTATAGGGGGGTCGACTGTATCTTTTTTGCACATGCATCAAAATCTAATTTAAATAGCAACATCTAATGATGCAAGATCTCAGCATCACTAACTTCCAAATTGGTAGTCCTATCATCAATCGGTCGGGCTGTCCTCTTTCTTTAACAAAGGAAATATAGGGCAATGACAGTCTGTAGCAAACCGTTGCCGAGTAGATCATTCCGAGTTAACTTACAGTAACCGGGGCAATTACCAGTTCAAAATTTTGTTCAAATTGTTAGGAAAGCGAGGTTTGACTTTTAGTGCTGCCAAAACATTGAAATTGGTTAACCAGTTTTTGAAACCACTTTGAATTCAGTAGAATTAAAGTATTATAGTAAATAGCATCAAGATTCACAAATACGCCTGCCAAAAGGAGGTTAGTATTTCGTCGACTCTAGCATTTACAGACGTCAAAAGTATTTAACAAATTAGCATTTGAAATTGTACAAATTGTAAGTTCCGGTGGAATTATCTTAAATTCATGCAAAACTTTACTGCCAACCAAACAGAAAATAACGATTTCATTGTTAGCACCAATATATTCTTCCATAAACCCTAAGTGAATTTTATTATTCTTTAACATAAATTCTTTGGTAGACGATGATAAAATATAACCAAAGACCAAACATAATTTGTCCTATAATTCCTATTGAAAATTGCCCAAAACTCTCATTTCAGACCCATGCTATCCAAAGCCGCCGACACCGGGACCGTAGAGGCCAGAATCAAGCGGAACATCTACAACATCCAACGTAGCAAAAGCTGTATGGATAGTAATTTTGCTCGAAGATAAATAAACGTATTTATTTTTTACGTGTATATATATACTTTCGTTCGGAATGCACGTTTAACGGACGTCAATTTATTCAGAACACATTTATTAAAACAAAAAAGTTGGCCCGTTTATTTAACAAGAATACAAAGGAAATTTAGAAAATGCGCCAATCTTTTTCATTTGGCAGTTGCGTGGGAGTCTGATTCTGTACACGAACCGGAGTTACTTCATTCAAAAGAAAAAAATACACGCCTCGTTTATATCTCTTCGTACGCATCCACTTCCAGGGATACGGATCTGTAAACATAAAAGAATCTTTGTAACCATGGACACCCGAGAAAAAGACACGTTTAAAGCTTTGCAAAATGGCTACCTGGAGAATGCCATGCCAAACTTCTCTTCCAATTCCTGACTGGTCGAAGATTGCTTTTCCGCGTGGAACGCCTCGGAAAATTCGTGAAGTCTGTGAGCCAGGAACACTGCGCTCTCGCGTTTCCTGATCATAAATTCCGTGGGAGACAGCCACTTGTTCTCCAGACATTCGGCCACCGTGGGACGTTTCCTAACCAGGCGGAGATAATGAATGTAAGCGAATTCGATAGATAAAATTGAAAGAAAGGAAGCTACTTACAGAGGACATTTCTTGAAAGTCTGGATGAGGAATCTGGTAGATTCGGCAGTCACTTCTTTGTGCAGACTGTCGAAACAGTAACGGACGAAGGTGACGTTACTCGTCGTCTCATCGTCGTTTTCGCCTCTGAACGGAGAACATCCGCTCAGCCTAAACGGATAAGTCGGGCTTGTTAATTGTTTGACGGCTTTCCCGTTCTTTTATTCCGCAAAATATACTCACAAGATGTATGTTAAAACTCCTACGGCCCATACGTCGGTCGTAGTGTGGACGTCTTCTTGACAGATCACTTCCGGGGCTGAAAGACACCGCATAAATTAGAAATTTCGGCTTTGTAGCGTGTATCGGTAATCCGGCATATACTATTACTTACCCAGGTATTCTAACCTCCCTTTGACATCGATTTTACCTCCGGCTTTGGGCACCTTGCGGGCGGAACCGAAATCTACCAGTTTGATCCTGGGGTACTTCTCGTCGATCATCACCACGTTATCCGGTTGCAATTCGACGTAGCAGATACCCCTGAAGTGCAGGTATTCCAGGGCGTTCAATACCTAAAGACGTCGAAACGCACGGGGATAAAGATTCACTTACGTAATCAATTTCTCGCCTGCTTATATCCTATTACCTGTATCATTATCTTGGCAACCGTGTCCTCGTTATATTCCGTGTGTTTGGACAAATAACTCAGCACGTCCATGCCCGAGAGTTTCTCCATCACCAGTATCGTCACGTTGTCCTTGTAACTGGCTGACATCAACTCCACGATGTTCTTGTGCCTCAAGGAACTGTGAATTTCGTATTCTTTTCTTCCCGCCTTCTCGTTACCCTCAGTGTCCACGATGATCTTTGTAATTAGAGTCGTCTGCAGATCCTTGACCCAAGACTTTACCATGATGGAAAACTTCCCCCTGAGAAGTATATAAATTAGCTTTTGGTTTGTGCAAAATGTATTTTTTCAGACACGACGTGTAACAGAAGTAATGTTAAATGCCATTGACGAGTGGAACGTAATGAATCGTCTGCATTGTCTCAGCCACAATGCAATGTTAACATTTAGACAGTTCGGAATTGAAAACTTACTTTGCTATATAAATTTTGTCATTGGAGCAATAACACACGCGATTTGTGGTATCACAATTGTTTAGACTCAACAGATCCAACACAGTGTAAGTATTGTTTTCTTCTTCAGATACGCATGCAATCTATACACTAGAACTGCTTAGTTATTAACACTATCCAGATTATATATAGAATACGTGTGGCAAACACAAGGACTTACCTCGTTATCTCGGACACAAAGTTGTAGAGATCTGAAGGATTTCCCTCCACGATGGGGATGGGATTCTTTTCTATATTATAATCGATCTCCGTCTCTTCCACTTCCTCTTCCTCTATTTCCTCGTTCTGTTCCGTTCTCTCTTGCTGGTATTTACGCGCTTTGGTTATCCTAATCTTCGGAGCACCTGCAGAATGCGCCATTTTGTTTAATTAGACGAGACACGCCGGCTGACTAAATGAATCGCTAACTACCTTCTGCCATGGTGGTGACATTTTCGGTAGGAATGCTGGGAAATCCCCAACCGAACTTGTTCTTGGCACTCACTCTGAACTGATAAGTGGTGGACGGGCTCAGTTTGTGAACGACGTAAAATTCGTGCGTGACGTTGTTGGCCACTTTGGTCCATTCCGCTTCGCCTGATTGTTAAATTTTAACGTTTAGACGAACACCGGGAAAGAAAAATATAATGCGTACTCACCCTTTTTGTGATATTCTACGCAGTAACACAGGATGGTAGTGTTTCCGGTGTATTTGGGCGTTCTCCAGGTAATATACACGGCGTTATCCGAATATTGGTCTACTTCGGGCGTATCCGGTCTGTCCGGGACACCTAATTAACAGAAGAATAATTGTAAATTCGTCGAACGTCAGGGTTACGCGTTTCCGAACGGACACACGTACTTCCTAATTTCATTCGGGCTCTACAGGTGGATTCTCCGTGAAGATTCCTGGCTACGCATTTGTAGACTCCTACGTCGTATCCTTTGCCCGGGCTCAGTCTTAGTTCGCATTTTCCGTCCTTCGACTGTTTTATCTACAATAAAGGTATTGTAAACACGTGAGTTTTATATATTTAATTTGTCAAACCGCGCCAAACACGTAAATATTCTCTTACACTTCGCATCTATCCATAAAAAACAAAGTAGAGGTCTTCCGTGAAATACCTGTACTTTGCTCTCCGTGGACGGATTCGATTTGTAAGGGAACAGAGGCTATTGTCTATAGTGTCATTGTGATTAACGCCTTGTTGGCGGCATTGAAATCTTCCGGATCGATTTCAAATAAAGTGTTAACAATACCTGAATTCTGCTACTCTCGATCAAAATGCCGTCGTTCCTGAACCAAGAACAGTCGGGCTGGGGATCGCCCACGGCGTAACACGTAAACACCGCGTCTTGGCCTTCTTCGATGACCACATCTCGCATTTTCTCTCTAAAATACGGCGCGTATCCTAAAAAGAGCAGAAAATAAATTCCCCTCATCTTTAGGTGTTTCCTATTCGAAACAAAGAAGAAAATTACCTATTTCTACTTCCCGACTCCCTTTATCCTTCCAAACTTCCTTCTTTAACATCTCCATTTGTTCTCTAGCGTAACCGGTGGTGCCCAGTTCGTGGTGCAGCCTCATAGGAATAGTTCTCGTTCCTCTTCCCGTTCTCTCGTCCGTTATTTCCTCGTCCATTATGTCTACAAATCTACGTCTTTCACGTACCGTTATCTAAACACCAGAATTTGACGATGATTAGACACCAGAACATCGCACCGTCTCCACGTTAGTTACGAACCGGTAATTAATGGAACAAATAGCCAATGGCATGGTGTCGACTGGCTACCACGGAGGATCCGGGTTCGAATCTTTAATCGATTCTATTGTGGTGTGTCGCGAAGAGAACCGACAATTCCGTATGACACAAAAGTCACGAGAATTCGTACCCAGATCCTTCACGATGGCCTCTTTTATAGAATTTGATACAAGGATGAATAACTTACGTTATTGTCACCCCAGTGGGTATCGCCCAAACTGTTAGCCAGACTGGGGCTAAGCGAAGCTCCTATTCTCAAATATTCACGGATTCTTAGTGGAAACTCCGTGTCTCTGTGTTGAAGAAGGTAAGTATCCGGTCCATTCTGGTAACTGGAAAATCGGAATAGTTCTTTTGTTTTAAATTTGCACTTAACAAAAGTCTATTGTTCGGATGTTTATCACTCACTTTGTTTCCGAACGGAAATCCACCGGTTCCCTGCTGATCCTCTGTTTGTAAGTATCGTCGAATTCCGCGGGTTTCACGCGAGTCCTGTCCAGTTCCGGTTCCGGACTGCTGGGCGGAGTGTATTCCTCTCCCGGTGGATAGATCATCTTGCTGGGATGGGTGAAGCAGGACTCAAGAGGGCGTCGACGGTAGAAGCGTTTGCAAGACGCGTTCGAATACTGCAACACGCCACGAGATTTTAATTGTTAGTATGGACAATAGATTATTTCCAAATTTCGCACTCACCCAGTCTTTCCACTTCCTGTGATAATCTTTCAGGCGCTCTAAATTGTTGAGGTGGATGTCTCCGTCGGCGATCCCCTCCCCCTGCGACGAAACTAGGTTTAGTTTAATAATGGAAAACAATACGTGTACAACACAGGAAATTACTTACGGTTAGCCATCTGTGCTGCAGCGCTACTTTGACTTCCATTCGCTCGCTGAATGAAAAAGACAAAGACTTTAGTGTACGAAATTCACGCTCCGGTTTGCTAAATGCAGACACTTACTTGGGATCGAACACCAGAAGTTTCGACATAAAATCTTTAGCGTCGTCAGAAACGCCGGTGAACGCGTCGGGGAAGAAGTTGATCTTCCCCTGTTGGACCTTTTTAAGCGTTTCCATGTCATTTTCTGCCAGAAAGGGCGAAATCCCGCTCAATCTACGTCACAAAAGATAAATCGAGGGAAATTATCAGGTGGAAAAGTGCCGAGCGCCACAGGAACGAGAATACTTACAGTAAATACGTGATAACGCCGACACTCCTGGAAAGAAAAGGAGAGAGTGAATTGAAAATGACGATTCTGGTCGTTGGCAAGAACAGAAATTCGCGTGTTACGTACCACATGTCCGCGGACAACGTCACCGCCTGTTTGTTGGCGATTTCGGGTGCCACGAATTCGGGGTGGCCGTAATCCAAGAAGTATTCCTTCTCCGGGTGCAAATGAGCCGCCAGTCCGAAATCTCCGACTTTGATCAGATCGGAATTCACGTGATTGACTAAAACGTCGCCGATCTACGAGGAAACAATAGAATTGTGGTGTTGCTAGAAACACTTCTGAGGTGTGGCGTGTAAGCCACTTACCGTCAGTCCTAAATGGCCGATGTTCTTGCCGTGCATGTGTTCTAGTCCTTCCAGTATCTGCTTTATGTAATTGGCCACGTCCCTCTCCGTTAGCTTCCCTCTTTTTAGAATGCCGTCCAACAATTCTCCACCCCCGCAACTAGGTAGAGTCAAGGAAAGTTACTCGTCCGTCACTCTTCGAATTTAAGAAAATACAATGAAAGGATACAGATCGGTGACCAGAGTCAGAGCCGATTTGCTTTCAAAGGCGTCCAGCAGTCGAACCAGTTTGGGGTGACAGAGGTGGTTCATGATGTCCATCTCGGCATTCATCAACTCCCGCACTTTACCCTTTCCGTGCATCATCTTCGCGGCGTAACTGTTACCCGTGATTCTCTGGACGGCGTGGTAGACGATGGCCTGTGTTCCTCTGGAAACGACATCCGAAAGGTCGGTTCGGGTCACGTTACGACACGAAAAATCGTACAAGGAAACAAAACCTACCTTCCCACTTCGTCCCCTATGTCGTAGAAGTCTTCGAAAGGTTTCGTGCGAGCCTTCACAATATTGGGCCTGCTGTAAGTTGCCATTACGTGTTCTAGCTCGGATTCTACGTACCAGAAAAGGCCGTTACAAAACAATCGCGCGACGTCACACGGAAATCAAAAACGCCTCTTACCTTCTACGGAGACCATGGCGGAACAGGAAACGGTGGCTGCCAAATTGCTAGCGCTACAAGAGTACAGACCGGAGTCCTTCAGGATGGCGCCGTTGATGAAAAGAGTGCACTTGTCCGGTTCTTCCCACAAGATCTTGTAACGTTCGGAGTCGTAAATGGGGAACCAGTCTTTGTACCACTTGATCTTGGGGTACGGTACACCGGTCACTCTGCAGTGCATGCGACCGCTTCTTCGATTCATGATAGAAACGTATTCCAACCGTTGGATGAACGATGGTGCCTCTGTTATAAGAAGAATAAAGATGTATTCGGTGTGTTAATGGCGTTATTTTGGCTAGGCGGAAGTTAGTCATACCCGCAATCTGGAGGTGTATCTTCTGTCTGGCGTCTCCCAAATCGTTGGTGGCGTGGCACACGTAAGTTCCCACTTCCGAATCCGTCATTTTGGGGAGGAACACGGCCACTTTTCCGTTTCTGTCGCGCAAGAAGTCGTACTTGTCTTTCTCCATCTACAAAAATTTCACACGGGATCAAAACATAGGCCAAATAAACGTTTCTGTTTTCAACTTTAACGCCGTCTTACCGGTTTTCCGTCAAAGTACCATGTGATTTCCGGTTCCGGATATCCATAAACCCAAAACTCTATGGTGACCGGTTGATCTCGGATACCGTACATGGCTTCTTCCTCTTTGCGCAGGAATCTCGGTGCTTCGGCTAGGGGGGACGAAGAACGTCGTCACAACACCCGAGTCTAGACACACACACGACATCAATAGTAGTGTTTCTACTTACCGTGTTTCTCTAATTCCGGATGTTCTATCTCGAAATCCATAGGTTCATACTTGCTAACGGGTTTGGTTTCTAAAAGTTTGCTACGACGAGCCGTCTTGTAGGGTGAAGGGTCACTCACGCCGTGTTTATTCTCTACCCTGATTCTAAATTTATAATCCTGGTCCGGTTCCAGATTTAAAACATCACACAGACAGTTCTTTATTCCTGTACACGCGAAAAGAATATCAGCAATGTTTCGAACACTACCGGTGTCGTTCGGGGTGGGTTCTTACCCGATTTATACGTGGACCATTCTCCGTCGGGGTGTAAGGCTTTCTCCACTTGATAAGTCACCGGAACCCTAGGTGACGTGGGAACGGAGGGTTTCCATCCTAGCGTCAAGTATTTGTCGGACATCCTTACGATGTAAGGCTTTTCCGGAAGAGGAACGGGAGCACCTGCAATAATCTTCATTGAAATTCCGATAGGCCCTTCACCCTGGTCGATAACACTAAATTAACACTTACCAGACTTGCGGAACTTGTCGAAATCTATAAACTGATCGCCGATCGGTGTAGTCGGATACTTAGCGTCCAAACCTATTATAAAAGATGTATTTTAGTCAAGGTTACGAACAATGGAAGGGGATAGTTTTTCAATTATTAAAGCACTAAATCCATGCACCGATTTACTTCTATATTAGGATGATTATACTTAGAAATGACTGCCATTCTGTAGAGTCCTATCTCTAAGATCCGTGCATCGTCAACACTTCACCCCTATTCTAGTGTCTTCTACTTCCACCTGTTAGCATTTAACAATTCCATTCGTAGTCTTCTCGCGCTTTCGTAAAATTTCCGTTTTGGTGTCTCAAAAATAAATCGCACCATTCGCAAAATTAGCGAGTTAAGCACTCCAAAAAAACACTGGCAAAATCGCCCAAAAAAAAATCGGAAAGTGTGAAGTGTGTTGCCATACCCATGACACTGTGAGTTACGTCTTGGATTTCAAAGAATACGGCGAACTTTTTGGAAAATTTCACCACTCAAAGAGCTCACGAGCGTTCAGAAAAAAAAAAAAAACAAAAGGAAGCGTGCCAAAATCGAAAAAAGCCAAAAGTATAACGCAGCAGTGTCATACTGTGTATGACAACACCGCTTGTTAAGGAAGCCACCAACACTCCATAATAATGAAAATAAAACTTTTTAATGGTTATATGTAAATACATATGTACATTATACGATACACAGCACAACATTCCTTTCACATTATTATTTTAAAAGTAACACAAGCAGTGGTTCTCAACTCGGAATTTTGGCAAGTGTGAAAATTACAGTTCCCTCCCCCACCCGTTTTGAGTTTGCTCCGTTTAAGCAATTTTTGATCCGAAGTAATTGAGAAACACTGTTGACACTTCCATCGACACTACCTAGGTCATGCCGGTTGTTAGGCTGGTGTTAGAAATGAGCTCTTTGAGTTTAAGTGCCACATTCAAGCAAAATCAAAGATTTACTCACAGTATCACGTGACGGGCATTCAGCAGTGTCTGGCCGCTTACACCTGAAACGAGTCTACAAGGATTTTTTTTTTGCAGTTTAAAACATTCCCTTTTCCTACGTAAACAAAGCGTAATGTGTTAATGGCAAAAAGTCAATTGTTTTCTTCTTCCTCTTTTCGGAAAATAAATATATAAATAAATCTACTTACGATAGAAAAATAAAATATTTTTGGTCCTATTTTTGAGCAAACATTTTCTATTGGTGCCACGCGCTACTTCAAAGGAAAAACGACAACTATGCGGTCATTTACAAACCGAAACCATTGTTCCCCTTGCGTGACGTCACACGAGTGTCTCACGGACTTTTGCATCCGGTAGAGGTGCACTTGTACACGAAGTACTCCAGGCCCTGCAGCAGGCTTTCGCCCTCGCACACGAGTTCGGAGGGAGTTCGTGAGTTTAGAAGCAGGGCCAAGGCGATGGCGACGCACAACAGGGCTATTTTCACGACAAGGTACGAGTCCGAGGTAGGAGAGTAAAACGGCGCCATCTTACTGTCGGGTCTCATCTTGGCCGAACAACTCTCCTTCCCGTGAACGTTGCTGATTTCCACCGTGTACTGGCCGAAGTCCGTCGAGTCCACGTCACGAACGATCAGCCTCAGGATGCCGCTGGACTCCTGTTCCATCTTACAACGCGGAGAACTCTCCAGCAGTAGCTCGTCTTTAAACCTGCGCAACGGAAGATAAAAGTCGTTTGGCGCATCGTAAGCATTTCCGGGAAGACGGGCGTGCTTACCATTTTACTTCCGGTTGAGGCGTGCCGGCGATGCAGGCCGTGAACTTGACCGTCATGCCTTCCAGGGCCTCCGCGTCCCCGATCTTCTTCAGGAAGAGAGGTGCCTCGCCTTTCTCCGGTTTCTCGCTGCGGAACCAGCATTTACGTCATCAAACGTCACAATATCCCTCTCCAACGTTTTCCCCTCTTACCTGAAAGTGACGCGCGCGGAATTCACGTCTTCGCCCGCCGCGTTTTTGACACGACATTCGTAAATTCCTCCGTCGCGGACGTTGGGATCGCAGAAGGTCAAAGTGCACGTTTCTCCGTCTTGCCGAGTGTCGTACTTGATGCCGGGTTGGATCAACTCGCCGTTGCAGTACCACGCGACCTCCAGAGGAGGATCGCCCCTCACCCTGCAACTCAGTTTGGTGGGTTGCTCGACGTTTATCTGCGGCCGAGAAAGGAAGAACGTCACAGAAAGGAAACGAATAGAGAGAGAGTTTGGGACGGACGCCACTCACCTGCGCATCGTAGAAACGTTGAACGAATCTGGGAGCTTGACGCTCGACCACTTTAACGTTTCCTTTGGAGCTCGTCTCTCCTAAAGGGTTCTTCAGCCTGCACTCGAAGGTTCCGGCGTGTTTGGCCACGGATTCTTTGATTTCCAACACCGCCTGTAAGGATTGTTCAATTGGTAATCTGGTAAAAATAACATTAGGAGCGCACTTCGCTTACCTTTTCGCCATCGAAGGTGGGTAGGACGGATTCGGAGGCGTGAAGGGGTTGGTCGTTGCAATACCACACCACTTCCGGTATGGGAAAACCGGAAATCTGAGCTTCCAGAACCATCGGTTCGCCTTCCTTCACCGTCACGTCCTTCAGAGGACTGACCACCATGGGTACGGATTCGGTTTCGCCTCCTTTGGACCTACCTGTAGAGGACGGTGGTCGGTTAAACTTGTATATATTTATCCCGCGTTAACGTCGACACCGAGATTACCTCTGACTGTCAGACTGGCTTCGCTGTCGCTGTCTCCGCTGGTGTTGCTGGCCACGCACTTGTAATCACCCTCGTCCTCGGGAAGAGCCTTTTTAATTAAAAGGCTGGCGTTTCCTTCGTCGTCACTAACAATGGATATTCTGTCGTCGTCCGCTTTTACTTCGGTGTTATTTCTTAACCTGCAAATTTAGAAATTTGCGTTAGCGTGTTCCAAACACTCGACTTGCGGTAACCTTTGTATTTACCATTTCACCCCGGGAGTGGGGATGCCGACCACTTGGACTTGGAATTTGGCGGGATAACCTTCTACTACCTTCAGAGGTTTCAAGGTCTTGACGAAACACGGAGGATCTGAAATGGAAGAAACGCGGTGAACAATACGTCGGGTTGCTTAACGGCCGGAAAAGTAAACTCTTACGCGTGACGGAAATGGGTGCCGAGCTCCTGTTCTCTCCGTGAGGATTGGCCGCCACCAAACTGTATTTTCCGGCGTCTTCGGAAGTCATGTTGTCGATCACCAAGGCCACTGTTCCGTCCTCTTCCTTCACCACTTTGACGCGATCCGAAGGAACCACCTCTTTGTCGTCCTTCATCCTTGGGAAAAAGGGGGGTGAGCATTTCCCAAAATTACAATCGGCCCGAACGGCTCAAAGAGCGGCTTACCATTTGACTTGGGGGTTCTCGCCCAAAACTTTAGCCGTCAACTTTCCGGTTTCGCCCTTTTTGACCACCAGAGGCTCCAGAGTGCCCAGGATTTGAGGTTTCTCTTTAGGAATGGCTAAAAAGAGGGAGGGTACACGCGTTACGCAACGTTTCGCTAGGGTTTAAGAGCGAAATTTAATCGGTACCGACCTTTGACCTCGACTAGAGACGAACTGTAGGCTTTACCCAAGGCGTTAGTAGCCACGATGCTGTACTTTCCACCGTCTTGGGGAAGCGCCTTGTTAACTACCAGACAAAAGGTACCATCGGGTTGGGATTGGGCGGAAACGCGCTCGTCCACCGGAATTTCTTCTCCATTCCTCAACCTGGACAGGGAATTGGTGTGAAGATCTTTGATGTGACGAAAATACTTAGAATAAAGAGGATTACCATTTAACGGAAGAGGGTTCTCCCGAAATTTTGGCTTCCAGTCGCAGAGGTTCTCCTTCCGTTACGTTGACCGATTTCAATTCGACCAACAGTTCCGGTTTCTTGCCCGTGACGGGTGAAATTGCTAAAGAGAAACGCAAATTGTTACCTCCTTCCCTAAAAATCAATTTAATTATTATAATTTTTACATAAATGTCAACTCATTCGCCTCGCCCATTTCTCTTATCCATTCCCAATCATTTGTAGCAATGAGTTGCCTGACTTTCCCGGCGAATATGCTTAAAATCGCGTGTAGCGCCAAACCCATCTTTTATAAGAAACCGAGATAATTGGTTTCGGTGGTTGTTTTTCTGGCAAACTGTTAATAAACTTACTAGTGACCGGAGCTTCACTCCGCGCTTCACCCTTGTCGTTAGACACCACCACGCTGTATTTTCCGGCGTCTTCCGGTCCCACTTTGTCGATCAACAAATTGACCGTACCGTCGGGTTCTTCCATAATCGTGTAGTGATTGGACGGGAGGATCTCGTTTCCGTCTTTGAACCTGCAAAGGTGACGTGACAATGAGTGGGGTTACGTCACGTAACGACACTTGGCGCAGTAGATAGTTTGTTAGAGAAGGTGAGAACGAGTAAGGAAACTAACGACTGACCTGTATGACGACGAAACGGTACGAAAAAACGCAAGGAACATGCATTGTCTTCCCGAAACATGCAAACGTGCAAACGGCACAGAGGATTGTTACGGGATTTTTTCTCGTTAGTAGGCTAAATACACCAATAAATTCGTTTTGGGTTCAGTGGGAAATCAGGACGAAGAAGAAAGTGGCTTGCTTACCATTTAATGGAAGGCGTGGGTTCGCCCGACACCTTGATCTGCAGTCTTCCCGCTTGACCTTCTTGTAATTGAGTGGCCTTCAGATCCTGTATAAATTTGGGTTTCTCGCCGGGTGGCGCTGAAACGAGAATTTTTACGTGGTGCCATCGGTCTGAATGATTAGGAAAAGCGGCCGTGGTACTTACGTTTGGCGTTGATCTGAGCCGTGCTCATGGCGTCGCCGCTGTCGTTAACCGCCATGATGCTGAAGGTTCCCACGTCGTCGGGAGAAACGCAATCGAAAACCAGCGCCACCGTACCGTCCGGTTCCTCCTTGGCGGTCACGTGATCGCCGAGAGAGACTTCCTCCCCGTTCTTCAACCTAATATACAAGTCGGCATTAGAATTTCAAACCGGAAACGGTACTTTATTAAGCGCAGCCTTTACCTACCACGTGATCTTGGGTTTGGGTTCTCCTGAAACTTTGGCTTCCAGTTTACCGGTTTGGCCGATTATCAAGTCCGTGGGTTTCAGTTTTTTGACGAATGCCGGTTTGCTTTCTACGGGTTTAGCCACTGGAAAGAGAAATAGAAGAATGTAGACGAGTGAACCGCGGCGGGTTCGGCTCTCGCCGGGTCTTACCTTTGATAGAAAGTTTGCTTTCGCTTCGAGCGGTACCCGCGCTATTATTGGCCACGCAAGAGTAGGTGGCCACGTCTTCCTGCTTTACTTTCCTGACGGTCAGACTGTAGCTGTTGGCATCCTTATCCGCAGCCACGACCATCTGATCCGATTCCTGAATCGCCTTCTCGTTCTTGTACCTGTCGATGTACCTTAAGTTCGCTTCTTATATTAATTAAGCCTCTAATTACGGAATTATCCTTACCATTTGACTTCCGGTATAGGGAATCCGGTGATTTTAAGAGCGAACTTGACAGCTCCTCCCACTTCCACTTCCTTATCGCCTCCTCCCTCGATAACGGGTTTGGTGGGTTCTGCAATTTTTTGATGGTCAAACTCCAAATCCTCGTAAACTTTGGCCTGGCGCCAATCGATGGTTCTTACCTTTGACGGTGAGGACCGCCTGATCCGTCGCGCTTCCTTTCTCGTTGCTGGCCTGACACGAATATTTTCCTCCGTTCTCCAGCTTCAAATCGCGGAGGGTCAAGGAATAATCGTCACCGTCGCAGGCCATTTTGACGGTGGCACTTTCTTTCATCTCTGCTCCGTCCTTCGACCTGAAAGTGAAAATTTGGTAGAACCACGTCGTCACTCGACCCTTTCCTCTCTTCCCTCCACTGTCTACTTACCAAACAATTTTGGGTTTCGGTTTGCCCGTCACCCGCACTTCGAATCTGGCAGCATCACCTACCACCGACAACTGATCCTGGAGTTTCTTGGTAAACGATGGAGCAACTGAATCGTCTTTGACTAGAAGATAACCCCGTTATTATTATTTTCGAAAGTAACCACGCGTTACTCCTCTCGAACATTACCTTTCACGGTCAGACTTCCGCTTGTGCTTTCGGTGCCAAATTTGTTGCTCAGTTCGCACGTGTACTGTCCTTCGTCGGTCTTCAGGACTTCGTCCAAGACCAGGGTGGAAGAGTCGGCCGATTCTTCTACTCGGGCGTGTTTTCCGTCCGCCTTCAGCTCCTTCCCGTCTTTCGACCTGTCAAACACGACCGTTAACCACCGCCTAATTCGAAACACTCGAGCAATGTAGCACTACTGACCACTTGACGGTGGGTTTCGGCTCTCCCGAGAACTTCACTCCCAAAGACACCTTTTCTCCTTTGCTCACCTCCGTGTTTTTCAGGGTTTGCGTGAAGGACAGCGGTTCTGTCAAGTACACGGCTAGTGTTAAACTCCTTCCCAACGACTCGCCAAGCGCGGATGCGAAATTAACTTACTGCAAACGGACAGGATCCCGCTAGTAGAGGCGCTTCCTTGCGGATTGGTGGCTTCGCAGGTGTATTTACCAGATTCCTCTAAAGTTACCTTTTCTATTTTTAATGTGTAGGACCCTTTGCTTTCGTCGGACACCAGTTTGTAGTTCTTCTTCTCCGTTACCACGTTTCCGTTCACCGACCTGAAAATTCGTAACAAGGTTTTCGTCAGGAAACGGCGCGTGGTTCTTTGTAACGGAGGAATCGATCTATCAATAGCTTACCACTTGACGGTGGGGGTGGGAGAACCCTTCACCACTACGTTAAATTCCACGTTAACGTCTCCTTCTTTAACGTCTTTATCGGAAAGTTTCTTGGTAAATTCCGGTTTGCCTGAAATGAAAAATGAGAACGTATTGTTCTAGGAGACACTAAAAAAATGAAACACGTGCAAAAATTCGTACCTTTAGTGGAGAGATTTCCGGAGGTAGTAGCTTTGCCGTGAGCGTTAGCGATCTCGCAAGCGTACTTTCCAACGTCCTCCTTCTTCACTTTATCGATGGTGAGGGTGTACGTGTTGTCTTCTTCCGTCACCTTCACGTGTCGCCCGTCTACCTTTAGTTCCTTCCCGTCCTTCAACCTAGAAGCAAAACAAATGTGCTTATCCTTCCGGTCCATCCACAAATTTTACACAAAATCCCCGCAATCCTACCATTTCAGAGTGGGTTTGGGGTTTCCGGAAACCTTCAGACTGAAACTGACGGTTTCTTCCTCGCTGCATTCCACGTTTTTCATTTCTTTGGTGAAAGACGGGGGAGCTGCAAGCAAACGTATCCCCGTTACAATCTTTCTACAATATCTTTACAATGGGGATAGGAAAGAAGCGCGTGATTACCGTTAACCACCAGGTTACTGTATCCGGCTTGACTTCCGCTTTCGTTGGTCAGGACGCAGGAGTAATTTCCGGAATCTTCGGGTTTCACTTTGTCTATCATCATTGCAAAGATTTCCTCCTTTTCTTGCAGCATTTTGATTCTGTCGCTCTCGGACAATTGTTGTCCGTCTTTGTACCTGTTTAACACACCGTGTACTTCAAACAACTAGACGTTATGTTAACTATAAAACACTACAATACAAGAAAATCTTATTACCATTTGACTTCGGGGGTGGGCTTTCCTTCCACTTCCACCTCGAATCTAACGGGTTCGTTAGTCATGACTGCCATATCCTTTAATTTTTTCCGGAAGGAAGGTGGGCCTGCAACGTCGAACGATGTTTGAAACCAGGCACGTGACTAAATAGGTAACACGGAAACGTCTACTCACACGTTACTGTCAATTTGCACGACTCTTCCACTTCTCCCATGTCGTTCTTGGCTGTCACTTTGTACTTGCCGGCATCCTCCTTCTTGACATTCTTGATAATTAGGGTGTAAGATTCGTCGTCCTCGAACAAGAAGCGAACTCTATCGCTGGCTTTGATCTCCTTCCCGTCTTTGAACCTGAACAGACAAATGCGGCGTAAGTAATTGTTTCGACGTCACACTTAAACTTGCCACGATAATTACCAAGAAACGTTGGGTTTGGGATAACCCGTGACCTTCAATTCCAACATGGCGGATGCTCCTTCGCTCACTTCTACGTCCGAAATGCTAGCTTTAATCTTCGGTGCTTCGGGATCTCTCAGAAGTTTCCTGACAGAACCTTTATTGCAAAGATTACGGTTTAGTCGTTGCCAACACACCCGGCAATCCCGAAAAATAAGGGTACGGTTCGACACTCACCTTGCACCGTTAATTCGGCACTGCACGAGATTTTGTTTCCCGACGACGTGCTTGCCACGCAGGTGTACAAACCCGCATCGTCGGGGGTCACTCGCTGAAAAACTAAGGCTAAGGTGTCTTCCTCTTCGCTGAAAGACACTTGGAAGCGATCGCTAGCTTCGAAATCCCTCCCGTCTTTAAACCTAAACAGGAATTACAAGTATCTTTCAGTTAAAACCTTGCTCACACGCGGCAATACGTAAATCTTCCACCCCGTGTTTATTACTTACCACTTGAAGGGTTTAGGAGTGGGTGGTCTTTCTAATTCTTCTTCCAGACCGCGGAATAATATTTTATGCTCTGAAGTGTAAACAAAGATAATTAATTAATTACGGTGACTTTCCGATTCCACTCGTAATACCGACTTCGGACACTCACTCGTAACTTTAATCACCCCCGTAGTCGTGTCCTTTCCCTCGCTATTAACTGCCACGCAGCTGTATTCTCCGGCATCGGCGCCGGTCACGTGATCCAAAATCAACTCGAAAACTTCCTTTGTCTCGTAGGATATCCTCACCCTCTCGTCTTCTTTCAGTTCCTTTCCGTCTTTGTAGCTAAAGACAATAAGGGTTATTTTACTCGCTTTTCGACTGTAATTAGAAGAGGCAGTGGCGCGTTATTGCGGGCCCGGGCGAATTTAAATTAGAGGACCTCGTGGGGACTTCGGGGAATTTTTTGGGAGAAGTAAGGGTATTTTCTTATAAAAGTTTGGCTCGGGTGCCCAGGCATTTGCCCTTCTTGCCCATAGGATAACTCCCACTGCCAAGGGGGCAAAGTATAAAAACTTACAAGGTGATTTTCGGTTGCGGGTTTCCTCTCACTACTAACTCGAAACGAACAGAGGTTCCTTCCAACAGCTCGGTGTCTTTAAGTTTTACTTTGAAAACTGGAGCGTGGGGTAATTCGGTACCACCTGGGGTAGTGGGACGGGAATCTTCCTTGGGAACGCCCAGCCCTCCTGAAAAATAAGCGTAAAATCTCTTGAATAGTTTCTTACACAATACCAGTTTTGTGTTATTATTTGCACACTCGAATCGAAATCACTAACCTTGTTTAACGTTCAAGGTGGCACTACAAGCCACTAAACCCTGAGCATTGTTGGCCATTACCGTGTATAGACCCACGTCTTCGGGTAGCGCTTCTTTGATGCTCAGTGTGTATTTGTCTCCCTGAGAAGTAATCTTTATCCTCTGAGATTTGGCTATGGGTTTGTTATTCTTCAGCCACTTTACCGTGGCCGGTGGGGTGGAAGCCACCACGCACTCGAAAGTGGCGGATTCTCCCTCTGTAATGTAAAAATCAGACTCTAGTCACGTTTCCGAAGTGTGTGGATCATCGTGTAATTCACGCTCAACTTACGCATGCACGTTATTCCCTTCAGTGGTTTCTGGAACTGTGGTTTACCAGGGTTACCTGGGTTACCCTTTGGATTAGCTTCTATATCTGCGTATTGTTAAAATTTGATTGTTACGACTGGCGTGATTTAAGATGCGCTTTAAGAGTCGAAACGCTCATTACCTTCGAGGGAGGAGAGAGATTCGGACCTCAAACTCTCCGTGATGTTGGTAGTGGCTTCTTCTTCCGGAAGTTCGATTTTAATGTCGGAGGTCAAAGAGGGTATCTTGGCATCCGTACGTTCTTCCTCCAATTCCACAGATTTGATGTCGGATTCTGTGTTTTCCATTTCCTTCTCTAAAGTTACTTTCTGCGCCGAGTCGGGAGCCACTTCCGGTTCGTCTTCCCCTAAATCTTCTATCACTACGGGAGTAAACAATATCAGGAAGGTTCTTACAGTGTTTGAACCGAAAGACGGATGCTTACCCGATCGAGTGACCATTTCTTTAATCCACGCCTCTCTCTGATCGCTGTTGGCGGCGCGAAATATTATGGGATAGTCTGTTTTGTCTTTGTTCTTGTGTTGAGCCTTGAAGG
Source organism: Centruroides sculpturatus (assembly GCF_000671375.1). Classification (NCBI taxonomy): domain Eukaryota; kingdom Metazoa; phylum Arthropoda; class Arachnida; order Scorpiones; family Buthidae; genus Centruroides; species Centruroides sculpturatus. The sequence goes on along the minus strand of NW_019385733.1, from coordinate 36,522 downwards.
CTCGATCGTCTCCGTTGGCTTTTTCTACAATTTCCACGTCTTGTAACTAAAAAAAGGAGCTCGTGTTAGTCTCGAGTGAGACAAGAGACGATGGTGTCGCCTTTTCTCTTACCTTTACGATATTTTTAACAATATAAGTGTCGTTATCTGTGGTGACGCGTTTGACGTCAGTGATAAACATGTGCGCTTTGAACAGGAATACGTATCTTTCTTGTACAGTTTTAGTGGGTTCGATGACTTCTAGCCAACCCTATTGGTAAACAATAGGATGAATATTAACGACGACATTTTTTACAATTTTAGATGTTATTTCCTTTGAATTACTTACGTGTTTGAGTAAACGACCGAGTTTATGGATGTTCCCTTTGTAACCCTGCATGGCATTCAAATATTTGAGATCGGAACTCCTCTGAGGTATGCACATCATAAAGTCTAACGCTTTCTGCAAGTCGTTAGTGTCTTCTTTAAGACGGGCCGTGTACTTGATCAACTCCTGCAAAGATTTGTCTCGTGTCACCATTGGCAAGAACACAAGACAAGAGTCTCGACACTTACCCTCAGCAATAATTGATAATCGTTGATCCTCTGGATCGGTAACTTCAGGTGTTCGGACAGGGTTTTATCGTCCCCGATTCTTCGACTGTGTTCCTGCAAGAAGATAGAAACGTTAACGAAAGTTCAAAGGTCAAGTACGGAGTCAAAACGAGAAGTAATTACGTTGAAGTATTCTTTCAAAGGTCCGGTGGAGAGTAATTGCTGGGCGTGCACTTCGTCCCTGCAGTAGTTCACGTGCATATCGAAATCCCTCTCCTACATCAGAGGTAAAGATTAACGCCGTAGACGAGAGGATTACAGATTAATGGGGGAGAGATTACTCACCAAACGTAAGAAGGTTTTGCCTAATAGAGCCGGCTCCTTGGCGTAGTATTGGACTCCTTTGATCAATACACTAAAATTTTCAAAGAAGTTAGACCCGAAAACGGGCTGAAACGAAAATTATAATAAAAAAAAAAAACTTACTTATTGTGAAATTCGCAGATGGGTTTGAAGTTCATAAACAAGGATTCTCGTTGGTCCCGAAGATCTTTAGGCATCCTCGTATTGTCCATCTCTAGATAATAATTGTCCACTACGTATTGCATGTCCCTAGCGAAGTCTTCTTCGGTTTCTACGAGTTCCTTTACTATGGCCCTACGCGTAAACGAGAATAATTAATTTTCCTCCCTCCCCGTTTCTTTGTTCACATCCACAGCGACTTACTCTCTCCTGGTGGCCGCCTCCCTCTCTTTGGGATCGCTTCTGGTGTCGGCCTGCGTGGTGATGTCCGTTATGGACTTTGTCTTTTTTTCTAAGTAACAGGTGGGCACCCATCCCTCTTTGGATTCTCCTCCTTTCAGCGATCGGGTTCTCACTAACCATCTGTAAAACAGCAAAAGGTACGAAGTAAATGGAGGGGTTCACGACTCGACGCCCACATTTTCGAGTTGGCAGACACGTGTCGAGCGGTTTGTTTGCTTTTCGACACGTGACAGGAACGATGCCAGTCATTCTTTCATGGTGCAAATATTGCAAAATGTAAACAAATTCTTTTCCCCTTTTTTTATGAAGCGTGTTCGGCTCTGTCGATGCGATTCAAAGCGATGCGTAACTAATGACCACGGGCTTCTGTGACGTAACTTAATCATGCGCTAACGAGATAAGTAACCCGTGTGGCACTTTCTTATGGAAGAATGGGAGTTGGTAGAAATCCTAGTCTTCCGTGCTTCTTGTGATTTGCGTAACTAGAAGTCCTGTACTACGGTCTTCTACGTAGAAGACTAGTTACGCAACTAACGCAGGAAAGAAGCCCCCTTTCTTTCCTATTCTAACGAGGGGATGTATACCGAAAGTTACTTTAGTAGGCCTACTCCATATTTTAATCAGTTACGTCATCTAAAAGTGCCCACAGGTGGTCGAGCGGACTACCACCGAACACTGGTCGTGGGTTGGTGTCCGGACAGCAGGCAGAGGCCAGTTTCTGTGACGCTAAACAATAGCGTAACGACGTCTACATTTTTATTTCCAATAATTTAAATCGACGTCGGGTTCGAGTAACGTCGTTTTTTCCCCGACGGACGTTACGTAACTATTTCGCCGTAACGTAATATTTCGAGTAATTTTAGCATTAAAATTTCGCGTTATTCTGGTGGAGCGACGTTAAATTATAACTTTTGGCAAGCGTAACATCGATGGCAATTAGTTAATCGAGTAAAGGGCACATTCGGATAAATATAGTTACGGTAACGATGTCGACGCTCCTAAACGTTTCGTAACGTCCCGCTTACTCTCTAATTTTAGACGAATTATCGGCTCTCTCTCAACGTCACTGTGACGAGTCGAGGGTCATTTTATAACGCTCGATTGTATAGAAATTTGTAGATAAAACACTTGGTTGGCGTAAAATCTCGGATTTTGCTAGGATCGGCGAGACTTAAAGGGAAGGCGTCGACTCGACAGATGTTTAATCGTCGTTAACAATAGGAAGCGCGTAACAAATCGCATTCCCGAACAGAGAAACGACAAAGAAATCTTTCAAACGAAATCTCATTGGCAGTGGCAGATTCCACTTGGCAAATACTTCACGTCCTTGGCCCACATATCTTCGTTGCCTAGGTTACGGTCTCCGTTCTCCCTCCTCGATTCGCCATCGGACGCACGCGCCGATTTCTCTTCCCTTCGGTACCGGTATCTTCCCTCCCCCTGTTACGCGCCTTATAATCATTTGTACAAATCCACGCAAAGCAAACGACAATACAATTTTGGGTACACAATGTACTCGTGTTGTTTCCACCGAAGTGACAAAAAGTTTAGAAGAAACCCTGGGAAGACGGCACAGAAATCGAATGGTTTAACACGCGACTTTTGGTTGCGACAAAAATCGCTCGTTATCTTTTACGATTTATATCGGTAAATCGCGGAGATAATTTCTAGAAAGCCACGAAAATTCGATAGAAGGATGGGTTAAAGAAGCCGACGTAACCCATGCGGAGCGGGTCGTAACACTTCAAACGATTTGTTTATCTCACGCGAAAATCTCGAACAGATGTCGAGTGGGTCGTAGAACGAACGACGACCCCACCGCCCGCAGATTTCGCTCGTAAAAGCTAAAAACGTCAACGTCGCCATCTTTAATTTTAGATCATCCCCAAACAAAGAAATCTCCGTTTTTTTAATATGCAAAGAACGTAATTTGCACCCGTAGATGACGGTTGGCACCGTCGAAGAGAAAAATGAACTACTCACTTTCTGGGTTTGCTGGAGTCGATGATTTCCACCTCCTGTCCACTCCTCATGGGGATGGCCCCGATATCGCACTCCACGGGATTGAAATCCATGACTGCCACGTACACGTCGCGCTTCTGAAAAACCATACCCGAATCAGAATGAGGGGTTTCTTTCATTAGTACAACAGGTGGTACTCGTCGCGGGGGCGGAAGAAAATCTTAGTTAAAGTTAACCACTCTTACCTGGTGCGGGTGTACGTTTTTCCTGTCTTCCGTCTCTTCCCTCACCCAACAGCACTCGCTCCCTATCAGTTTTACCCCCGTTTCGGAGGGTGAAGTAAAGACGCGAACGACTTGTTCTTCCGATCGGGAGTAACGTCGAAATGCGGAAAAGAGACTGTCCACCCGCAAATCTACGCAATCCCTTTCGTCCTTCGTCCCTTCCTTTTCTCTCGCTAAAGCGCCTTTTTCTTCCCCCCTTATATCCACTCCGTTCTCTCTTTCTCTCCCCAAAGTCCACTCGTCGGTCGATGGGAAGGAGGTTCCGCTTTCTTCCTCGATAGAACGGAAGTCGATCTTCTCCACCACACACGCGTGTTTCGCTTCCGACTGACGAGGACGGACTAAATCTCCGTTAGTGCGTGAATTCTCTTCCACTCTAATCTTTGTCGACGCTTTATCGAGGGTAGAAACACGGTTATAACGTTTTAGTGGCAGTTCCGATTGAGAATCTTCGCTTTCTGTCGTAGAAAAAGTCGTTCTTTCAATTCCTCCGTTTTCCTCCATCGGCTCTTTCGTACGGCACGAAATTACTTGTATAGTTTTCTCCGTGTCTTCCTCCTTTATCGGACGAAACTGCTTTGTATTATCGCACTCTCCAACAAAATCTTTCGAGATATATCCGTTGTGATCCACCCTGGCTGGCACGATCTCTCTCCTCTCCACTTTCTCCTTTCCGAATCCGATCGACAATCCTTCCTGGCCAGTTTCTTTCCTCAATACATTCGTGTCTTCCGTCTTCACCTTAGCCACTTCTTTCTCTTCTCCCTTCTCTTGTAAGCTTATCACTAAATCTGATTCCGAAACAGACGCATTACATTCTTGTCCCACTCTTTCTTTCGCATTTCCTCTTCTTTCTTGTGACTTTTCCTCCTCTTTTACCTCCGGAGCCGAGGAAGAATCGTTAAATTCCCGATTGACTTTACCCTCCGTCTTGTGTTCGTCGGGTATTTTATTTTTCTCTAAAACGGATTCTTTTTTCGCGCCCTTTATAGTGTCCTCCCTCTTCGCCTCTTTCCAGATTTCCTTCTGGCTGTTTTCGGAAGATTCCACACTCTCTGTTGCACCCTCATTTTCTTTCCTCGCTTCTATCTTCAAAGGTGCTTTGTCTAACTTCGAAATTTTTTCGCCGTTTATGCTTCGTCGTTCGGTTTCTTCCCGTTTCCTTTCAATTTCCTTCCCGGATATAACGATTTCTTCTTTCCTCCTTCCCTCCCGTTCTTCCGTTCCGTCGTGGGATCTCAAACTGACCTTGCCATCCTCTTCTCGCGTGGAATCCGCATTGTTCGCTCTCGCCTCACTTTCCTTACTCCCACTTCCCACTTTAGTAAATGAATGTTTTTTCTCCCCTAATTCCATTTTCCGATTCTCCTGGCTTTCCTCTTCCGATTTTGTCTTCGCTTCCGTTATCGAATTACTTTTTACATTCTCCCGTTTCCTCGCGATTCCGTCGTCGTGTTGTTGGTCCAATCGGTCGGAAGAAACTGACGCGTCCGTCTTCTTTCCCGTTACTTCCGTTTCCTCCTTCCTTCCGGGTCTTTTTTCCATTTCCTCCTCTTGATTAACTACTTTATGAATTTGTTCTTCCGCCACTTTTCTAAAGTCCTCTTCGTTCCGTTCCGTGTTTTCTCTGTTGTCGACATTTTTCTCTGTGCTTCCGGGTATTTTCCTTTCGTCGTTCTCTTCTGTCACGCTACCTTTTCCTACTTCTCCTTCCACCCTCGTCTTCATTAAATCTGACAAAATTTCTTCTCTCGCCACGTCTCCCTTCGCCTCCTTTTTCGAGTCTGCATCTGCTTTATTACGTAACTCGATTTCTTCCCCCCTAACGCCATCTTCGTTAACATATTCCACTCGGAAGACGTCGATCTCCATTCCGGAAATGGCCACTCCTTCGTTGGCATTTGTATCGTTTGTTTTTGTTTTTTCCCATTCTTTTTCTCTTTCCTCCTCCACATTCGACGATCCATTTAATTTCTGTTCCGATACTTCACTTTCCTTTCCGTTTTCCCACGGTACGGAATCAATCTGAGGTAACCCGTCCGAGTGTTCCGCTGTTTCTCTGTCTTCTCGCCTCCTTTCACTCGCATCTTTGGTTTCTCCTCCCGTTTGGTAATCCCGCGGCTCCGATCCGCTCCACAGGATGCGACTCTTGCCCTCTGTGGTGTCATTCAATACTATAGGGGGTGGAGGTTTACCCTCGACTTCCTCTTTCCCTCTTGTTTTCTCTTCGGTAACATTTATGGAAACGTTATCCTCCCTCTCCAATAATTTAATTTCCTGTCCCTCCTCTTCCCTCTTCGCGGCACCCTCTTTTCTTTCCTCCGATTGTACATTTTCTGTATTGCCTTCCGGCTGATTCCGAACTTCTGTTTTTAACCCGTTGACCTCCACTTTCTCTAATATCAAGGAGACAGATTCGCCATTCCTTTCCTCTTCTGTCACTTCCTTTAGACGATTTTCTTCCGAAGACAACGCTTGGCATGTGGCTCTCTTTTCTTCCTCTTCTTCCTCCTCCTCTTCGCGTATTTCAAATTGACTGAAATCGATTCCCGGTTCCTCCTCGCAGTACTTTCTATATTCTCCAAAATCTAACAAACAGTTGCTGGCGTATTTACTTTCCATAGAGAAAGTCTTCCATTCCGCTTTGTATTTATCCAGCCAACTCCCCTTAACGGGTTCCAGAGATTCTTTACTCTCCTCTATAATCTCTTCTACAATCTCCTCTTTTTTCTCATCTACGTTTTCTACAAGTGTCTCTGCCTTCTTCTTTGTATCCCTGCCCCTTTCTCCTTCCACCCTCCCTTCCGGAGATTCGTCTCTATCCCCTGTTGTGGGCGTGGCTTCCAAATGAGTGGGGAGGGTCTTGCTCCTCCTGTATTTCTTCTTCTTTGCTATGGGTTTCACGGCGGCCGCCATTAGTTCGCCCTCGTGGCTCGAAATGTAAATCTCCTCTCCGTCGCGCGCTTTCAACACCTCCTTCACCCCTCCCGGAACGATTTTGTCCACCTCCCTGGGGACGAAGACTTTGTCGTCGCGGAAACTAACCAAATCTTCGCGACTAACGTCCACCTTACCTGGTAGGGGATAGACGTACTTGTAACCGGACATGGCGCGATACTTGGCGGTCACCCTGCAATGGAATTCCGACTCGCTGACGCTCATCCCGCCGCCCATCACCGGATAAGTGAACTGATATCCTCCCATCCACTTATTCTTCTCGGTTATCCGGCATCCGCTGTTGCTGCGAAAGCGAGGAAAGTCGCTGGACGAAGGGAAGTAATGATGGTCGTCCATAGAAGCGCTCTTTTGGGTGATCCTGCACCCCGGGGAGGAGTGCCTCCTCGGCTTGAGTTTTCCCGGATCCAGAGTCATCACCGCGCGTTTAGCACCCGCTACCAGCCATGAGTGAGGAACAAGGTCTAGAAGGAATAAGGTAGGCCAAGGTTCTCGTCCGACGAAAGAGGAACCTCTATAAATAGCACTCTCACTGAGGGCGCAGCGCGAGCAGGTGACTTCTAAAGCGTTATTTCCGTCCCGACGGCGGGAAACGTAGACTCGACCTTCCTCCCCCCTGCGGACAGTGTCGACGACCCCTATTCTCCGATCGGACCCGTTGAAGCGTTGAATGACACAAGAAGGCACCCACGCGCCATCTTTTCCACCAAAGTAAACAAATTCTCCGAATGACTCTGTCACTCAGTCACTCTGTGTTAGTGCCAAACTCTGTTTATATATAGTAGAGATTCGACATCTTCCGCACCTAGTTTGTAATCGCCGGCCTACCCCTTATGTAATCGAATTGTGTAAGCTTGCCGTCACGCTTGCCAACGTGTGGAAATCCTTTGGCCACGCGTCGTAAACACTGGCATTTACGTAACCCAAATCGACCCTCTTAACGAGACTTTTGGAAGCGTGGCAACACCCCCTACTTAAGATATCGGGGGTCCGATAAGTAGTGTTCTCGTTTCGCCTCCCAGAATATATTAGCGATAACTCTCCACTTGTGTGTAAACGTAACGAGCTTCTTCCCCGGTACTTCAACGCGACACACTATCGATTCCATCAGAGTGACGTTTCCAGAGCTTATCCTAATGAAACAATTGTTTTCGAAACTCCCTATCCATCAACGAAGCATCCCTTTGTCCGTGAAGTATCTATGCGAAGTGGGGATGATGGAGAACCTCCACCATTCCCACTTCTACAAAGGGACGCTTCCTTGATTGATAAGTAATTTCGTAGAGGGGGACGAGATCCCCCAAATCGGAAATGTGACGACGTTTCGGAGGGGCAACGAATAGAAAAAATTGCATCGCAGTGACGTAGAAAGTCTCGTGTGTCCACATACCTAAAGATTTATTCCCTGCTTATACAATTCTTATTGATAACTTATATTAAACCTCTGGTGCAGCAGAATACACCCATTTGAAGCGTGAATTTACGTATTTATTACAGCGAATTTTTATGAGGAGTTATTTTTGCACGTTTATTTATACGCAATCTTGGTTTATTTTAATAATGATTTATTTGTATGCGAATGATCGACGTTTTCGAGAGGATCCTCTTCTGGTAAATTTACAAATTTCGCGTATATTATACTTAATTACACCTATAATTCTTCCACTAGAATCTGGCAGATAAATTAAGAGAAAGTCTGGATTCTCTAGATCTACACTGCGAGGAGAAGGGGTTGATTATTATAGATAACCGAACAGAGGATGTATTGTGTTTGATGGGCTCGAAATTGGCTCGAGTACGTAAATCGTGTCCTTTGCAACTCACTCAATTAGTCATCAATTCGTATATAACCGTTGATAGATGTATACAAACAAGGCGTTTTTATGTGTCTAATTCCTCCGTACACTACTTTTTCTGTGTTCTATTTGTTACTTTTGCTGTGTTGTCGAGAAGAATAAGACAGTGGTAAGTTTCGCAACATTCCACTTACGTCAAACGGGATTATCAGTTAAGAAACGTGTAAATACCACCCCCTTTTGAATGACTGTCCCCCCGTTTTGACGTCACCCTAAACTACCCCACTTTTACAGGTATAAAATAGGGAAGGAAGGTCGAGCAAACTTTATTTTGATGTTAAAAACGAAAGAAATAGATTAACCGGAAGTACCCGCTTAATCGAGTTTGGCACGGTTAAGGGTAGAAAATTCCGTCAGCTGTTCTCACCTTGGCATCCGCTTCCAACTCGAACGACAGTGCGGCTGCGCGGGAGGACCTGGCCGATTGGGATCCGCTGGACTCCTCCACGTCGTGGGAATAACTCAATTTGGCCCTCTTCCACGATCCCGAATCTTCGTCGTCGCCATCCCTGCCTGCTATCCGGGTCGATCGGCGCAAACTGGACACGTCCTCCTCTACGTCGCCGGAAAATCGAGTCCGGCTGGAACGAGCGATGTACGATTCTGTATCGCGACTGGATCGCCTGGCTTCATACCTGCTGCTGCGACTACTGTAATCTTCGGTGCCTGAAAATACGTCATTTTGTCAATATGGCCGGAAAATCGAAGCATAGGTGTATAACCGGATACGCGAGTCCAACGAAATTTATCCGTAGAAACTCGAGCTGGAAACTATCCGGATAATCGCGAGGACAATTAAAAATCGCTAATCGGAGATGCCACCGTTAACTTTTCAAATTATTAACATTAGAGGGCGCCACCGAACAAAGAGGTCCGTTATACTCTCGCGGGAAAAAATATCTTCGGGGGAGTAAGGGGGGAAAGAAGTAAAAACCACTTCCTACCTTCGGTTCTTCTGTAACTGGACGAGCGATAGGAACGTGAATAAGACATCCTAAAACCAGGCACCACCTAGTCGTGAATAAAGCAACAGTTAAAAGTAGGCAAAGGCTAATCAAAACGTCGCGCCGAGGGGGGTCGGAATTCCTCCTTGCCTCCCCCAATCGTAAATCGAGATAGGTGGCTGCGGTGGTGTGGTCTCACCGTTCGACACCCAAAGCCACCTGTCCCATTAGAGTAAGATTTATAGCGCCCTTCCTACCTCGAAACGTCTCTCCTACCTCCAACGAGGCGCACCAAAGCCAAGAGTAAAGTTTTTGACTGACACCAACCCCGAAACGAGGCTCTCGGATCTTTCGGGTGGGCGAGATAAAAGTTATTCTTGTCCCCTACTTTCTACAGTTTATTTACTAAGCGGCCCTCGTTAGCGATATTCGCTCTCTTTTATTTTTAATCGCCGGATTCCGCCATCACGTGACCCGGGCAGGCCAGGCGGGGGTGGATCCGACGCTTTCGCACCCCGCGCCGCCTATCCCCTGGCGTAACCGGATTCGAATACGCCGGTACGCTTTGATTCTCCGCCATTAACGCGCGCGCGACGCGACCTTGCGGGACGGAGGAACCGGAGGGGTGGAGCAGACATCTAGAGCCTCTTGGCAAACGATACTCCAGACAGAACGAATAAGGCAAGGCAGAGTAATGGCGCTATTCAAACTCCTAAATATAGAACGCTCCTCCGCGTTATCCTCCGTCTTTTCTCGATATCGTAACCCTCGTAACGCTATCCGCTTTTTTAAAATCATAACGCGATATTTCCACGTGCTTGTGACGTAACCGAACTCCTTCCTTCCTCGTATGCGCGTTGACGCTACCCCACTTTCGTTATCCTCGGTAAGAATTACACCGAAAGTAAATATTTCCTTCGGTCGCCACCGTGGAAATTTAATAAGTTTCGGTAGAAAACGATATTTTCGTGTTAAAAAAGTTATTGTGGGGAAATTTCCCGCACGTCCGGAAATTTCGCGACCAATTCCATCTGACAAAAGACTCGTTTATAACGGAATTTTTGAAATTTTAGTTAACTCGACCGTGAGGTAATTTCCCTAAAAAATTTCCCCAACCGGGAAATTTAATACGAAAAGTTCCCTAACTTTTCAACGGATTATTTGATACGCGTCACCTTGTTTCCTTGGCGAAATCTTCGACTGATACTGGGGAAATTATTTCTCGCCACTTCGGGGAAATTTCCCTAGGTAAAAGAAGATTCCCGTTGTTTACTCCAAACAGCGTTTTCCCGTCTCGGTAGCCGTGTGTGTTATCTCCACACCGCGTTATCCCCGAATTCCAACGCGAACTAAAAATAAACTAAGTGTGCGTTGCGTGAAGCAAAATATGACCAAAATAGCATTAATAACCTTTAAAAATAGAGGTAAAATTTTGCTTCACTCGGGAATTCTTTCAGTAAACACGACACACAAGAATCTCAGTTTTTTGATCAACGACTTTTACTTCAACACATACACACACTTAAAAATAAATAGGGATCTTCAACTCGGAAAGATAAATTATGCGCTACACTCCATAAAGTAATATTAAAAATCCATTATCATGTTACCGACGAAGGAGTTTGGCTTGCGGCTTCCTGGTCCTTTTGTCAAAAAGAAGTGAAAAGTAGGGAAAAAATGAAAGAAAAAAAAAACACTGGTTAAAATTCGGAGATTGCTGTTATCAGTAATTATAAGATAATGCAAGATAATGCATTTTGTCTAAAAATAATACAGGTGAGTAAGAGCCCCGAATCCGATGCCAAACACTTTGGTCACGTGCTTCAGAGGCAATTAGTGGTGAAAATTAAGAGGATTAGGAAAGTGGCGCTTACCTCTTGGTTGTTGCAGTTCGCTCTTGTGTAGCTATCTGCGACTAACTGCAACGAGACAACGTCGTTCCTATCCCGGATTGTCTTCCCCTTGCTGATGTCTGCATATTCCAAGGGCGCCTTCAGCGCGATGCCGCAGCCAAAATTGTTTAAGACCTCTACCTCGGGCACCACTTGATCCGGGCTCAGGGCAGAAAGGGAGGAAGTCGAATCGTCGATCGCCTGCGCAATTTTTTCTTTTTAAAAAATGCCATTTAAACCCGATTTAAGAGGAAAATAATCCCTGCTTTACCTCGGAAAACTGGTGCTCTTCGCTGACGTCATTAGCCGTGTATTCTAGGGTGCCGGTCGACGCAACGTCTTCGAACCCGTCGACTAAGCTCTGCGGAGAGAAAAATCGATCATCCCGAATAATCGGGTTCGAATTCACGCCCGTAAACTTACCTGCATCTGTTCCGAAGCGCTTAGGGATTTTCTGTAGCTTCCATCTGAAAGTTGGGAAACGACCGATCACCATCGATTAAAATTCCATCGATAATTTTCAAACTTACCTTCCTCTTCGCCTTCGGTTTCGGAACCGTCGTCGATTAGTATCAATAATCGAGTGTCGCCTGTAAAAATCGATTAAAATTACGTAATCGCTTGGCATCCTGTAAATGAGGTTTCTCCTCACGCACCGCGAGTACCGAGCGCGCGACAGAGATGTGGTAAAGTGTTATAAAAATCGATCTATCGAATCGACATTTGGCAACACTTAAACCCTGTAGACCTAATTAGTCCACCATACGCCACCTGGTAGCGATAACGTTAACTGATTTCGCCCCCTGGCGACGTTTACCTTGCTCGTCGGTCGAGGTACCCTCCACTGTCCCTTCGGTGGTGGAATCTGCCCTTCCTGGAAAATAATAAAAACGCCGTTATTACATCGTATAAGGCGCACCCCGTATTTAAAAAAGACAAAACTCGCCTTCATCGTAGTAGTAGAGGGAACCGTAACTCGAAACTTGCCCGTGACGGTTTTCGGCCCTGCACTCGTACTCCCCGTCGTCGTATTGGGTGATGTTGGTCAGAATCAGCTCGTGCCATCCGTCGGGGTGGTGGATGATCTCCCTCCTTCCGGGCACGTGATATACGCACTCGCCACAGTGCAGCCAGCTGACCAGAGGAGGGGGATCGCCGCTCACTTTCACCTGGAATGTGACGATGTCGCCGTCGGTAGCTTCCGTTTCCGGTGGAAGAACGTGCAGGAATGTGGGCGGGACGGACATTCTGACCCTGCAACACGGGACGATAGTTTTTAAGTCATCTCGAAACCGACCTCCAAACGGCGCTTCTATTAATAGCCTATTACGCAGGAAGGCGTCACGCCAGAGGAACCGTGACCTACATGGTTACTACGGCGGAGATAAACTCATCTCTCCTTACATCCCCATCCCCTTGACCCCCGACCTCCGCTCGTCTCCTCCGCTCGCCACTCACCTGGTGTTTCGTCGGAGAGTCCTCGATTGTGTCGACTCGAAAATAACTTCCCCTCGTCGCAGCGCCTCGCCACCGCTTGTGGCAGATGTAATTTTTGGACAAGGACGGGAGTAACGTAACGATGCCGAAACAGGTTGTTTACGTTCGTCTTCCGGGGCAAAATCTCTAAACGGGGGACGAAGACTCTCTCCTCTTCCACTTCCCCGCTTACGACGACATTTAAAATCGACCACCCCCGTTTACACGCCGAAAATGGTGGCCACCGCGTCATTCCACTTTCGATTTTTTTTTACAAACAAGACCCGTAACTCGTTGCAGTAAACTTTTTTACGTTTTACTACATTTTTGCATTTTTCTACTGTTTTTTTTTTTCGTTTGGTGTTGGCAAAATGAGCCTGGAAGTGGTCCACTTGGCCTCCGTCATTTGGTTTCCTTATTATCCTTCATTTCCTTTCGTTAGCCAGCAACCTGTCGTTCTTTCTTCCCGTTAGTACTGTGAGCAACTGCAAACAATTACGCTTTATCAAATACTTTACGCACGTTTCCACTTATTACGTGCACCAATTGGCTGTTTGTAAACTTTTACTTACCTCTACACACACTATTATGTCTAAAGCTTACATTGCTGTGTATTGTATGCGTGTTTGAGTTAGTATATGTGTAGATTGTATTGTATTATTGCGTGTTATGTATGGTATGTACTGCGAGTTGCGCGTTACAGTGTTATGGGTATGTATGTAGTACTATAGTTCTGTTGTATTATAGTCTGTGCGCATTCCGTGTTGCTTGTACTATTGTTTTTTACGTATACAATGCATTGTTTTATACGCATATTGTATATTGTATTATACGTGTACAATATACAGTGCGCGTCTAAAAGAATGCTAAAGACAATACACAGTATACGTAAACCACGCGCAAATCTTATCTAATTGCGGCTATTGTTTTTAAATTATAAATGACTAATGCGGGACGAGAATAGCAAAGGTGCATCGAATATGCCAAACAATTAAACCGAGTAAACCCTGCTTAACGGTAGTGCTAGTGAGCTACTAGAAATAAATCCCACTTCCGCCCCACTGATACGATATTAATAGCACCCGTAAGTACTTTGCGATCAGAACAACACTTTCGATGTGTTTCGTAATACGAGATTTAATTCTCGAGTATTATTTTGCAGATTTTTATCGCGCGGAAGGAAATTAGATTTTTCCAAATCTCGTGTTTACATCGGGTGTTGCGACATCGATCAGTCTCTTTCGGCGCTGTCATAACATCGTTCTATTTGGGGAACGACGTCTCCATTTCTTTTATCAGATCTTCTCGTCATCTACGTCACCCGTCTCCTCCTTTTCCGAGGGACATTTTCTGCCAAAAATTGGCAAAAGAACACTATCAAATTGTGAAGTTCATCAGTAAGACTAATATTAGGTGTTACTTTTCTGTAATGTCGATTACGTTCCTCGACAGCCTTATTTAACACGTGGAAGATCTGTTTCGCCTAAGAATGCAACGGTTTCGAGTACTCGACTTCCGGCTGGAAATTCGGGTATGGCAAAAAAGTTATGATAAAACATGACACCTTTCCTTAAATGGAGTTAACCCCAACCCGACGAGCCAGACACGTCACCGTTACGGTATAACCCGGTTAGATCACGGTTACGTTCTCATTTCGCGCAAACTATCCTCGAAACAAGAAACATTTCCTGTTTTCTCCGGAGAGCAATTTGCCACATACGTCCAGTGTAAGTTGCCAGATTTCTTACCGCTCACCCCACCGAAACCCCTGATGGGGCCCACCAGAAATATAACATTTTTTTTGGACTAAAACTTCGTATGACGTTTCTAAACCAATATTCGTAACGTACCAAGTAACGGTGGTGGCATTTAACTTTATAATGCTTTATTGACCACTTAAAATTGTTACCCTAAATTTCGATACTCCGCTAGATACGGGGGATTTTCTGCTAAACTGGCAACAGTGCGTAAGAGCTTCGTTTGGTCCTCCTGTGAGAAAGTACAGCGTATTATTCGACAGCCATTTTGTTTCGACACAAAAAGTGCTAATCGTTTAGGATCGGTTTAATTAAATTGCCACCATTTCGACTAGGCGGTTATGGGATAATGATAAAATGGCGGAATTATTCAGAATTTGACAGAGATTCTATGTTACGATAGTTTACTTTAACACACACAGAAAATCCCAAAATTTCAAGATTTCCCCATTTACATTTCGCACCGAGCCTGGCAGAATATGGAGATTCGAACGATTCTGGGAAACGTGTTGTAATCTTATATACGGGATTATTCCAATTAAAGTTACTCTACTCGGCACCTTCTGCAGAGAGGACCAATGGGCGAAACTTGCTTCACCAGCATTTCAGAACAAGGGGAGAGATTTATGAAAGTTTCGAAAATCGCTGCTAGATTTTCAAAATACTTCGTGGTCAAGTGTAATTATCATAGGTTATTCGTGGGTGCATCATCAGTATCATTAACTGCGATTTTTGTAACTATATATTGTTTTTAATCTCTTCCCCGCCATCCGAAACGGGTACAAACTAAATTTCGCCCATTGGTTCTCACCGCAGAAGGCACCCAATACGGTAAATTTCGTGTAAATGGCCCAAACGGCAACGAAACATCCGCAAATCTTATTAAGAACACTACAGTTAATATTATCGTTTCGTTTTATCCAAATAATTTCACAATAGTCCACAATATCTCAGAAAATGCTTTCTCACAAAATTACACAAAAAGAAACACTTCCCAAAATGGATTCCATTCTTTGTTTATTACACGAATCGACAGCGCCACGAACAACAGATATTAAATACTGAAAACGATCCTTACTCATCCCCTTTTATTAGTTGTTTCGCACAACAATCGAGTGAAACAGAACTTGGATAACGTAGTGTGCCGCAATATCGCAACGGGGAGGATGAATGGCTAGGAAGATATCCGAATCAAACCGCCCTCGAAAATTTTTCGGGTGGCGAACCAGACTCAAATCCGTGTTCTCCGGAGCGACGGGACGACGCCTTTACCTCCATTGTCATCCCACACTAACACTATAAATACTGCACCAATTAGTAAAGTCACGACACTAGTCTAATACTACAAATACTACGCTACTTTCACAAGTTAGGATGCCAAATTCCAGACGTCCATCTCTTCGTGTTAGTAAACACCTACAAATTCTTGTAAAATTCTATATTCCATCAACAATAAAGTATTATTGAGAAAGTTATATCAATATGCCACGAGAATCCTTTCTAGCGTAGCCTATGTCTGGTTAAGAGGAAGGAGTGGCTAGACGTATTGTTACTCCCACACTTGTTTAAATCCGAGCGTCGAGACACCGCGGAAGTTTCGAACCTCGCAGACTACACAATACTCGAAGACATCGTAAGGATGTGCATTAAATATTCGTGTAGTAGTGTTGTACATTTGTTTAATCTCTCGGACTACTTGGCATCGTACCAATTTAAACAAGTTGAAGAGCATTTGTTTTGAACTGCCGAAACACGAGTTTCGTCAGTTGCTAGTATCACTTTAAATTGAAACAAATTCTTCCTCTATATAATCTAATAATTTACAATTTACAAGAAACCGGCTTTGTATGCGAATTACACGTTTAACTGTCTTAATTTCCAATAAATCTAAATTTGTATACAATAACCGAGGTAATATTTACGTTAGATTCGTTTTAAACACGAAATTAGTGTCGTCGTTTCTGCGGTGGCCATTTTGAATTGCCTAACACCTGGGACTTGGCAGCTTGCGGGCGCGGAACAGTGAAGATACTAGCAATTGTGAAAGACAAAAGTCGATTCGGGAAGAACTTAAGTGCCATTTTGTTTAATTAACCTCGTTCTGGACTTATAAATAGATAATATACCCTTATAAAAACAGTCTCCTGTAAGTCGAATGGGCGCTGATTTATTATCTGTGTATATTGTTATGCATCCAACAAATAAGTTGGGTGCCAAAAACGTTTGCTCCTCTTTAAACCGTTATTTGTCTCGATAAATAAGAGGTCTCGTGTCCGCCCACTTAGCAGATTTTTATGCTTTTAAACATGCCAAATTTTTTAATTTATAATCAGTAAGGACCATTATGTCAATTGAACTTACAGGAATCAGTTTATTAATACGCTAACTGTAATTTATGAATGAAGCCACGATTAATGGCACAGTTATGCTTAATAATGCTTCACCCCTGGTCTTGTAACTTTTATGTTATTTCTGATCTGGTGTACAATTAATAGCAATTTTTTAAGTCACAGTTCTTATAAATCTTTACAAGAGGTGATATCACGAAATGGTTTAAAGGTGATAAATTATGTTAATTGGTTTAAAAAGGTTAATTCCTTATTGTTTAACAATTCGTGTAATTTCGTCCTTGCAAATGCAGAACACTAGCAAATTCAGAAGTAAAATGTAGTATATTTTAGTCATTCATTCAGATAAGGTAGATGCATGCAGCAGAAATTCTCTTCTATAAATTTACTCTAATTTGCAACACCCAGAACGGTATGCCAAAAAAAACAAAATTGTCTTACCTACCTTGGTACCATCTACATTTGGATTATTGTCCAGTAGGATTTTGAAGAAATGTCCTGCAACACTAAAGTGACTAGACCGTAACCGAGTTCTCTTCGAGATTTATATTAAAGACATCTCTGTTGGGAGATTCCTACCGAACAACCTCCAAGATAAAATGAGACCCAGAGTATTCAAAAAATATTGGATAATAGGATTGGATAATACAAGAAGTGGGTGCAAAAATGGGCCCCTAGATTGGCTGGAAGCAGTTCAAGGTGGAAACAATTCGTAAACAGGGATTTTGGATTCGAGCTGTCAGGCATAAAGACTGGAGCCAAGTCACTTTTATACACATAAATATCAAATTGTATATTCTTTAAAGTTTTTTCTCAAATATACACAAATTTTTTGTGAATTTACAAAAAGTTTATAGTGTTGTCTGGCATATTAAATTCACTATCAAGTGATGTAATTTAAAATAAATAATAATAAAAAAAGCTTATTTTGGTTAATTGTTCCAAAACATATTGTATATATCACTAATTTAATTCTCAACTAATATAATTAGATTATACAGAACTTAAATTTAGTATAATCTAATTGTTACAAATATAAAATTTCATTGAAAGTAATTAGTAAATTGAATATTTATTTTAATAATAAAGGAACAAAATACTGTTGTATAAACAATACTCACTTGTACTTTTAGCATTGAATTTCTTAATTCATTTCTTAAGTGTCAAATATTCATAGCTGTGAATTCTTTGTCATTGTATAAAATTCTTATTCTGCAGACAACACAAAACTAAATAATTCAATCCTCTGTAAAATAGTTTTTGTGTTAATTTTCTCATAATCTTATTTTGCATAACAATTATTTTTGCTATTAAAATATCTAAATAAATGCAAACTTCATTACAGAAAAGACAGTAATCCAATTTTTAATCTATCCCTGCAGATAGAAGCGGGGATAAAAATGAAATATTTTCTTATTAACAACATTTCTAATGTATTCGGTAACACTACGTGTGTAATAATATAAGTATAAATGTGCATTTTACATTCTTCTGTATATTACTGCATGTTACACACACTAAACACAACAGATACTCAATTATCTGGGATGCCAATATATACCCATGGTCAGTCAAACACCACAATTCATCCACTTTGCCAGCTATTGCCTGGCAAGAGAGGAAATAATATACTTTGCATGTCGGTTTTTGAGTAACTGCCTCCTGTCTACTCGTACGAACTCTGTTTCTTTAACAACTTACCGTTTACCGAGTATAGAAATTTATTAAACGGGATCAAGTGGGAAGTTTACTGTATTTCTTTTAAACACATTAGACCGAGGAGTTTATAAAACATTGCAAAACAGCCCGTTGGGATAGGAATATTTGTTTCGAAAGGAAGGGTTTAAATGGGAAATTCTCCATTTTGTCGATGCCGATAGGTTTGCATCCCAAATTGACTCTGTTATTGCAACATTACTTTTCAAAAATATTTTAAATTTTAAAAAAATTGCATATAAAATACTTGGCAAGTTAGTTTCCACTTTGCAACAAATGCTTTGGGATATAAGAATTAGTTTCTGAAAATCATTCTTACTTCAGTTACGAGATGCTCGGATACCATATCCACGCTTTATTTTTGTGTTAATTGCTTAAAAACAGCAAGAATTAAGTTCAGAAATTGTCTATTATCTGATGTACTTTTGAATAATTATTCACTATTATAAACTTTGCTACATTGTAGAAGTTAACTGCAAACACTAACAAAAAATGTCAGATAAGATTATACAAGAGTCTTTTACATTATTCACCGCACAAAATATTGTAATTTTTGCATTATTTAGTCTTAAAATGAGCATAACTATTGTGAATAACTGAGAATAATGTATATTATTCTCATTGAAGTTATTTGTGAAGGAATGCATTTACTAAACCAACGTTGTGTATAGTGCATTATGATCTAAAATAACTGTATTTAACTTGTTTATTTAAAACAAGTATTGTTAAAAATAAGGATATTTTCTAGAAAGAATCAACAGACGGACGTTTATTTTGCACACACTTTAATGAATTCACTTTGCTATATTGTTACACGATAATCACTTGTTTATAAATGCATTTCACCCGTCATTTTCTCGTTCTGGAAGTATATTCGAATAAAGATCACGAGACATACAACAATAGGCTTTCGTTTGGAATCCACTAACTACTCTAGATTAAAATTCTAAGATAAACATCTTATTAAACCATCTTAAAACGTAACATAAAAACGTAGTAAATACAACTTTCACAAAACGGTCGATAAGCTCGTATCGGCAAGAGGTCACATCTCATATTTGTTCCGTGGATATTAGTAATTTGATTGGATTATGCGTAAATACTCTGAACGATATTTTCGTTAAAAAAGGTAACTATGATTACTTGAAGATAATGATCGATAGCATACGTAACGGACACGACTTCCATCCAATAATACTGTAGACGTCACGTACTACTCTACCTTTAACGGGATTACATAAAAGTATACAGTGGGGTTATGCGACTAATGAGGATTTTACCTTAAGTCGACCGACGTTAAAACAGTCTAGAGATAACGAGGAAGATAATCTGACGTTAAGTACACAAATGGAAAACTTCGTGGGAAGACAATATTTAATCTTAAAACTTTTCTAATCGAACGGCAATTCCCGCAACGTTGCCAGAGAAGTAAACCGTCACTTCGAAAAACAACGAATGATCGCTGGGATACCATCGGCATCGAGAGTTTCCATTTTTTTTTTTTAGATGCAGAAAAAAAAGAAATGGAAATTACATTTTGTGATATATTAAAAACTTTAATAAGTAGAAGCGATATCTGTACCGAGATGGCATCTCAGAGATCGGTATCGTACCAGGCAGCGAGCTGTCCCTCCTTCTGCACCGAATCCGGTGACATAATAGATTCCAAATTATCAATGTTTAAGTCGGGGTGATTATCAATGTCCATAGCTGTGTCCAAAGATCCGTATCCACTAACATTATTGATAGGAGGACCTAGGTCCAATCCTTCCATTGACTCAATAGGGACCTGAGGGTCATAATCTGTAAGAAAATAACTTTTGTCATTGGCGGAAATTGTCACCAAATCAGTAAGAACATCTAATTTAAGGGAAATTTAGTTTCGTACCAAACATCCTCTTCAGCAAGGAAAGCTCAGAAAGAAGAAAACTTATTTAGCCATTTGTTATAATAAAAGCAACTACCTTTCTCTTACACGTCCAGTTGATATTCGAACTCACCTTGCTGTGCATACGGATTGTGGCGGGGCGGCACTGCATGAACGGGCCCCTGTCCCGGCTGATATATTTGGTCGGGATAAGGTTCCTCGGTGCCTAGCATGTTCATGTCCATATCCGGATGCTGCATTTAATATCAATTGTCAAAATACCATTTCAATGGTATCAAAGATTGTAAATAAAAATGCATACCATGGCTCCCCAAGGACCCGCGTCGTCTCGAAACAAGGAACTTGTCAGTTCCATCGAGAGACGCTTCTTGTAGTCTTGTGGTTTGTCTTCGGACATGCGAAATAACACTGCAGCTGCGTAAGTGGCTAAACAGAAAATATATATTATTATTAATTTAATTAAAGTTTTATTATTTTTTTAACAGGAAAAAAATTCTGAACAAGTTTCGTACAATAAAATTATCCTAATTATATTAATATAAAAATAAATTATTCTAAAATGTATTGTTCATAAGATTTGCCAGACTTAACTTTAAACAACAAAACAACAAATTGATGTCTTACTGTATTTCAAGTACATTCATTGTATTATGTTTAAATACACTCCAAGTAATTATTATAACAAATTAATATGAATTAACAGGAAAGTACAGAGTTAATAGTGGATTGGCAAAATGATTTAACTAATCTGAAAGTTAATTTCCACTTGTATGCTAATTAATTATGTTTGACATAACTTTTTTCTTAATAGACCTTGTATGTTTATAAAGACAATTAAACAAGTAAAGCTTACACAATTAATCTGCCTAATTTCCAGCCGATACAGATTAAAAATTTGCCATATCAGTATAAGATACTTAACGAACACTGGCACCAAGAGGGCAAGAGTATCAAAATATAAGTTAAATACTGTATTTTAAAAATTACAATAGAACAAGACTAAATACTAGAGTGACTTTCCTAAATTAATTTCAGTTTCGAATACTTCAATTATAGATTTGTACCAATTTATCTTCTTTTTGTTCACCAAGCAGCTTTGGTTTATGAAACTAAGCAAATAAAAATAATATTTATATTTCATGCAGAGTAAGTGTTTCTTATTTTATTAAGTGTATTTATGTTTCCTGTAGAATTACTTTGCTTACAATTTCTTAGAGCCAAAAAAAGAGCCAAAACCCAGAGGGTATCCTTCTGATACCCAGAGGGTATCAGAAGGAATGAATGATAATGATGATTGATGATGATGACATGTTGAGTGATTTTATATATTTTTTTTTGGGGCATAAGTAATTAAATGTTTAATTTTATTTCAAGTTTATCTTGATGTGATGTTAGTAGTCACTTGAAAATGCAATAGAAATTACACATTACCAGGCACAAAATAAATTTGCCAGAATCCCAGATTTTGAATAGCCAAAAATACTCTCAAAACTATTTTAATTTATAAATGCACAAAAGTTCATTCAAATTATGGGCATTATGTTACGATGAATATAAAATTCAATTTATCCAGAATCAACATTATTATTTATCCTTCAAATTACTTTTAGAACTTACTTTTCATGAATGTTTTTCAAATTACAAATAGAGATTTTTTTAATATTCTTAAAAACAAATACTATAGAAATATTAAGCTTGCATAAAAATGAAGGATAGTAAATAAAAACTAACCGACTCCTTCATTCCTCGAATGTAACAGATCGGTAAGAGGAGCAGTGGCTCCTTCTGTCTCGATCATTTCGGCTCCTTCTTTGTCGGCGGCGAGTTCACACAAAACTCCTGCTGCTACACGTTGAATATTTTCGATTTCGCTGTACAATAACTTTAATGAGAAAACATAAATTAATATATTTAAATAAATATTTTTAAAATATTAGAATGAAAATCAATTACTGACTTGAACAAAAACTGGTATAACATTTAACCCACGAATAATAGCTCTGTTGTGTGCCTCTCGTGCTAAGATGTGAAGTGCACCAACAGTCCCTTCCACGATTTCTTCCATTCGTACTCCATCCATATATGCCACCTGACTACTGTTTGATGTCACGCTGGAACGCTAATTATGGATTTAAAATAAATTTACGGTAAAATCTTAAATCAAAAACAAATTTTTCTCGTAATCTTACTCTTTGTGTGTCTTGATATGCTTTCAGTAAAAGTTGAACGAGTCGGGGAATTGCACCGTGTTCCCGAAGAGGAGAATGATTTGCAGAACACAAAGCCAAATTACGTATGAGTCCGATAACGGCCTAAAATAAATTTTGTTTGTAGAGTACTTTGTTAAATTATATTTTATTTGAAATACGATTACAAAAATAAATACTTTAATCAGTGGCCAACGACTCGGAGGATGAAGCAATTTAACGATAACTTGTAGTCCATAATGGAGTCTGACGGCATTTTGAGCCATCTCTGCTTCGGCGTGACGACTTGTGAGATGTCTCAAAGCACAAACCTATAATGCATTTAAGAGTAAGAATATTCAAAAAGGCATGGATGTATATTAAAGTTATTATAAATATTATAAAGATACCGCAGGCTCAGTTATTTCTTCTCTGTCTCCTGCCTGGACGACAGCTCGGACCAACGCCTCAATGCCTCCGACTTGACAGACAGTCATTTTATTTCTCTGATTATTACATGTTAAATTGGATAATATTCCTGCTGCACAGGTAACTATATTGATATCGTTACTGCACAGAAGTTGTACCAAACTTTGTAATAAACTCTCCATAGTTTCCTTTTAAAAGATTTTTAAAATATCAATTAACTATATACAATTTTGGCATGCTCTCAATTTCCTTTAGTTTACCTGTTTTGTTCCAGCATCAGATAAATTTCTGAGAGTCCACAGACAATTCAGCACCAATCTTTGACTCTGATGTCCTAAATGCATTGCAAGAGCTTGCATTCCTCCTATAAAATTTAATAATTATAATTCCCATCTAAGTTCAAACTTCATGAAATTAGTTCTGTGCAACATTTAACGGCAAACATTAATAAAAGACCAGTATGTACTTCGTGTTTTAGAATAGACTAAGTGTAGTATATTGATTACATCTTAAACTTTGTATATGTAATATTTAATTATAATTACTTTTAATAATTTTAAGAAAGAAAGTGTATTTGTTATTACACTTATCAAAATGATAATGAATAGTTTCTTTTATTCACACAAACCTGCTTCAACTATTGCTGGTTTGTTACTAGAACACACAGAGAGCACTTTAAGAACACGTGATGTTGTCCACAATAACTTCTCATAAGTATAAGAACGAATTATTCTAACCAATTCTGCTGGACCACCACTTGCCAAAATTATCAACTATAATTATAAATACAGATTAAAAATAGTCCATACTAAGGCATTTTTATTATAAATCCACTTGTACATTGAACTCTAAATGTTCTAATATTTCAGTACCTTGCTTTCTTGATTTCCATAAGCCAAAATCTGTAAACAATCTGTCACGATAGCCAAAAACTTAACATTATTACGTTGAAGAAGAGCCACCATTTTCTGAAGTCCTCCAGCCAGACGAACAGCCATTTTTGATCCCTCTTGATGTAACAGCAAATTATGGAGAGTAGTTATCGAGTAAAATAGCACCGATTCCACAGGTGAACTGTATTAAGCAACAGTTTTGAATCTTAATCTCAAAAATAGATTATGCTACATGTATGTCGTGTGACGTAAACATATACATTACCTGAGTAGTTTCACGAGTGCTGGAATTCCTCCAGATTTAAATATTGCCAAAAGGCCTTGTCGGTGATGGGAGAGATTGTGAAGAGCTCCCGCTGCACATTTTGTTGTTTCCAGATCGTTGGACGTAGTCATTGCTCTCACCAGAGCGGCTATCATCTGAGGAGAATTCATAATAGCATGTCGAGATGCTTCTTTTCTAGAAAGCTGATGCACCATCATCGCCGCTTGTCCCACAACAACTTGATCTTCATCATTTAAGAGTTTTATTAATTCTGGAACTGCTCTTGTAGCCAAATCTGCATCATCCTGAATGAAAAAGTTATATCATAAGTAATTCCATCAAGAGTGCAGCATATGTGCATATTAATAATAAACACATATTCAATGATAATGTAACAGTAAACCAATAAACATTCACATACTTATGTGAATGCTTATTGGTTTACTTTTAACTCTAATTCTGCATTCTTAATTGTGGATATGGTCATTAAAGTAGAGTAAATAAAACTCTTAATCAATCAGATAATATATCGTTCCATGTTATTTTCAATGGATCATAATTAGATCTACTATGAAACAGCATAATATATTCAGTAGAATTAATAATAAAAATATTTAACTTTTTATAATGATAATTCTAAGCATTTTCAATTACAAAGTGCACAAATAACTATTACTTCTTTGGGATTTATTTACATTAATCACTTACAATAAACATTGTTTTTTCTTTTAGGCCGAAATGAAATTTTTATTAAGCTCTAGTTTTAATGATAAATATATTATTATTCAATTTCACTTGTATATGGAATGTATCATTATTTCAATTAAAGTGAAAAATTAGATACTTTAGTAACTTTTTCAGTGCAAGTTGGGTGAAAACATTCTTTACAATGTTATAATCTCTTTGAATTTCATATTCCTATCCTATCTTTGTACTTAATGAATTGTTATAATGAACTATTTAAATACTACAGTCTTGATTTGAGATCAGTTTGACCAAGGTAGATTATCCAGGCAATCTACGGAAAAATATTTTGTCAATAAGAGTGAGAACAAAGTATAAAACAGTTCATTTCATGAATCTTACTCCAACAATGGGCAAAATTCAAAAGGGGCTGTAAACATTTTTAAAAATTAATACTTGGACAATAAAATTAAATTATTAAAGATTTGCGAGAGCGCTTTAGAAATAAAGAGATAAATTAACACGAATTTAAACTACTGTTTAGTCACGGAGATNTATTTTCAGTGTCACTGTAGGGTTATCATAAACATATTATTATGTAAATCATCATTATTAAATTTTGCTGAACTGTTTGAGAAGAAATAACTTTTTCCAAATAACATTAAATAAATTATGTTACCATTTAAAATTTCAATAAATCCATTAACCTGATTTTAATTAATGCCAAACAATTTACTGGATTGTCAGGCTATATTATTTCTAATAATTATTTCATTTATTATGAGATGGCATCCTAATTGCCTATCTCTAGTCAAATTATTTATATTTAATTATTAAATTAGCCTTAAAGTAACCTGATAATCCGATAGATCATTTGGTATTTAATGCCAAACAATTTACTGGATTGTCAGGCTATATTATTTCTAATAATTATTTCAATTAATACAAGATGGCAGCATAATTGCCTATCTCTAGTCAAATTAATTAGTAGCTAATCATTAAGATAGCCCAAAAATAGTCTGATAATTTGGTTGATCATTTGGTGTCAATATTCTTGTATTCAGTCAATCGCTTAGTATAAAATATTCTGTTATCTAAAGTATCCAAAGTAGCATATACCAAAACTCTACTGTGTCTTTAAATTATCAAAATTCTTGTTCTACATTATCTGTTAGAAATGTCTTGCATTAATCACTCTGAATTAGAAAATGTTCTTAAAACATTTTAAAAATGTAGTGTTTAGATTATTTTTATTTGGGTTTTGGTTGTGATCATTATATAATTTATATAAAATATTTATATAATACACCTGGGTTGGATAAAAAGTAATGGAACACTATCCATAAGTACACATATGTCATGTACTGATAGTGTTACCATTACTTCTACCGATAGTAGAACCGATAGTAGATATGCCACATACTTCCAGCATGTGGCATATATGCATCATATGCTGGTAGGTGGTGGGGGATGTGGAAGAAGATAGTGAGATACATGCATGGTACAAAGAGTGTGGGGGTTGCTGTGATTTGGCTGCAAGCTGTGATACTGTTTTGTGTATGCTGAGCATGCCCACCCTAAGAAGTACTGGAGTGACGTGTTCAGCAAACATGAGCAACGATCATAGATGAAAATCAAAGCTGCATGTAGACAAACTGCCTGACAATGTTACGAAGGACTGTGGGAAGCATATGGCAATGATGCATTGCCATATTGTACCATGGCAAGATGGGTGAAGGTGTTTGGGGATGGCAGGGAATCCTTGTTTAGGGCAACCCACAGTTGAACACACTGTACAGCTGCTTGATTTCCTGCTGGTGGTAAAATGTTAATGGACATCAAGTTAGTTGCCAGTGGAAGTTGACCCGTGCCACAAAACCATGCTGCACTG
Organism: Centruroides sculpturatus; assembly: GCF_000671375.1. Taxonomy (NCBI): domain Eukaryota; kingdom Metazoa; phylum Arthropoda; class Arachnida; order Scorpiones; family Buthidae; genus Centruroides; species Centruroides sculpturatus. The sequence continues at coordinate 9,797 of NW_019385733.1, read as the reverse complement.
ATATTGCGCACCACGTGTATGTGTCAGTGTCAAGGCCACACCTACTATTGCCACTTCTTTTGTAATGCTAGACAAAGGTGGTTTTGGTGGAAGTGACCAAACCTGCTGGCTTCTGGCCCCATCATTCTTCCCAACAATGTGAGATGTCAAGCCACCAGCACTATCATGAGCATTTTTCACCACAGGCAATGAGAAATTCTGGAACATGTACCCTCTTTCCCAAATACAATATCCTTGTGATTTTGACCTTTTCTCTGAATTGAAGGAACCCCTGACAGAACACCATTTCTGGACCAGGGACAGCGTTATCCACACTAAAGGGTAGCCATACAGAACATCAACAGTAGTGAGCATGCCAATGGCATAAGACAACTGTCAGAGGTGTGGCAAAAGGTTATTAACAAAGCAAGACAATATGTGTAACACATGCAAGTTCTTGTTCTTTCTGAAATAAAGTTGTTTTATTTCAGAATTTTTATTTTGCAACTATGAATGTTTTGCCATTACTTTTTTATCTAACCCAAGTAAACAATAGGATATATATGTCATGTTTCTAAGTGTAGAAAAGCATGATAACATAATTCATTATTTTACTAAACTATGAATTATTATATTATAAAACAAACTCTAGAAATTATTTATTTTCAAAATTTTTATATTATATTGTACAAAATGGCAATTCCATGTGTTCTTTCTCAAAACTCTCTAACATCTTGTTTTCTTATCCCTATTTATACAAACTCATTATCCACTACTCAATACATAAAAGCAGAAATCTGTAGTAATTAAATATTTATGATATCAGAAACTGCAAGTAAAAAAAATACCTGATAATTGATTAAATTCTCCACGGCATGCTTCAGCATTTGAGATGGCTCAGATAATCTCTGAACGGCAGTCGGCTGACTCGGATCGAACTGGGTTGAAGGAATTTCTATTCCTTCGTCCAGAGTCTCGGGAAACATGGCTGCACGCACTCTCTGCGATCTTGTCTGGTTTAACTGCTGGTTCATTTCTAAACAGAAGTATGCACTGTTATTTTTATATCATTCAAGCAAATTGAGAGAGGAAAAAGCAACAATTTAGTTACCATCCAGTTGATCTTGAGTAAATCCTTGCCCGAAACCGGCGTGATCCCAGTCAAACACAATCTGTTCACTATCCAAATCATCTTCTTTTCCACTAAGAGAAGGAGCCTAAATAAATATAAAACTTCACAATCAGTTTTTCACTAAATTATAACTTTATTAAAAAATATATATATACTTACATGTGTTGTTGCTCCAGAATGTATACCAGAATCACTTATGTAAGCATTCTGTTGCCATAGAGAAATCTGTTCCTTTGGATCAGCCATATTCATTCCATGGGACACTGGATTATTATAACAATTTTATTTTTATTTTAATTGTAAGAGAAATATATTTCTTCTTTTAAACAACAGAATAGTAAATTCTATTACTGTATCTTCAGAAAAGATGAGAAATCATCTTAATTTAGTCACAAATACTATACGAACAAACAAAATTTGCATAAAGTAAACTACTGGTGTGTAGTGTCCAATTAAAATCTGATACTTTATCAAATGTTCTAAGCATCATTCTTACAACAAGCAGTTTGTTGTTGTTATGTGTTACAGCACACAGTCATTAACAGACAAAGAGCACCAAATCATAACAGACTTTTGGATAATTTGCAAATTATATGAGTATGTAAGCAAGCAATTAATTGGTAGTACTTGATTGCTTGCTGTTCTATCCATTAGTTTTATGCTCTTTGGAACTTAGCATAAACATAATGCTAAGTTCCAAAGAACATACAATTAATTGGTATTCATATGGTAACATTATAATCTAGAGCAGTGATTCTCAGACAGTATGACGAAATACATTAGTGCATCTCAAGAAATGGCTAAATGCACCACCACGATTATTATGAAAGTATATTTTAAAATAAGAATAAGCTGATTTGTGCAAATATTTATTACACCCAAGATAAACTAATAGCTAGGTTAGGCCTACAGAGTAGCAGCTATTATAGTACAAAGTTATTTATAATTTAAGTACATTAATATATTTTCAATGTCGTACATATGTGCTAGAAAAATTTTTCATGCTTTATAGTGTATCACGGGCACAAAAAAGTTTGAGAAACGCTGGTCTAGAGTATTATTTTAGTAGTTTTAATATGTATTTAATATGTAGTAGTTGGTAATTATCTATTTTATTTTATTTTTTAAAAAACTTGCACACACTTGTGCTCCCGAGCAGAAAAAAGTAAGTCCGCACCGAGAAAGAGGGGGGAAACCCCACAAGCACAACTTAGGAACTTGCTAAACCTTAAAGAATAAAACATCCTGAAAAATTGTAAAAAAGAATAATGTAAAAGGTTAGCGAGTATTGTCGGAAAATAGGCTGCCAGGCAGAAAGGAAAAGTTTACTGTTAGCGATAAGTACGTAAATGAGGAAAGTGATCTCACTCAGAATTGTGACGTCACCTCACAGTATAAAGTCCTGGCCTGGCACATTAACGCGAATCCGCGTAAAGTACCCGTTAGGTAATGGCTATTTCCGGCACAAAGTTGTGTCGCTAATCATTGTAAAAGGCGTAAAAATAACTTAGTACTTTACACAATTTACATTTATGGTGTTTGAGATACAGTTTGTTATCTACTTTGATAATGGAATTTTGACATCCACAAAATATGCTTCATTTATAAATTGATAGTCTGGAAAAAGGAGCAAATAAAACTATTATTTCTAGTAAAACAAGCATTAGAACCTTATTTTTTGGATTTTCTTACATATGATTAATATTTTATAACAAATAACAAATATTCCAAGATTTAATAAATTGTAGAAACTTTTCTTTATATAATTTACTTCTGATCAAAAATAATTATCAACAAAACAAATCTTAAGCTTCTTCAAAAACAAAATTTCTTTCTGTTCAATTTCATTAAAGTTTAGATTTCATTTTTTTTTAAATATAAATGAAAAGAAATAAATTTCTCAGAAAATTTTCTTTCTTTCTTAGACACAATCAACTTCTAACACACAAAATTTAAATAGAAGACGTATCAAATTCGAAACCCAAACCATACAATACAAAGAGAGAATTCTGATCTCTAAGAAGTATTTGTTCAGTACACTGGTTAATATTTACAACTATATATTTTAATGTAAGCAGGTTAAAAGACACTTACTTGGCCTAGTCCCGGCAGGAGCGGGTGACTGCAGTTGGTAACTCATTGTTTAAATTTCCACCTCTGAAACCTCTTTAACCTAAACATAAAATATTAATATTAATTTCTAACAATTTTATTCAAAAATTCATTTTAAATTAATAGTGTAAAGCTTAAATCGACGTTTTATAAAATTTTGCTATCGACATAAGGGTTTAATTTTAACTCTTTCAAAATCTAGAGTCGAGCACGAGACAAACTTTAGAAATTTTTACAGATATGACTTTATAGGATCCTGTCTCTTGCCGCCCGGCCTCTCCTCCATCACGGACACAGAAGTATCCGTGATGGACACGAAAAAGGTCTTCTTAACGTCCAACAGACAAAAAGAGTTAAAAACGCAAGCTCTTCTCGATTACCCAATTAGTTTCTTAAAGTAATAACAACAAAACAATACCTTAACAACAAAACATTTACATTCAGTGTTAAGTGTAAATATTTTACGGAAATAACTTTTACTAACTTCGATGTTTAAAATTTTATTATTTATTGTAACAATTTGTTTCTTTTTACAATACAAATTTCAGTTTTAGTACTTTCAATCCATTACTTATTGTATACAAATTATTCTATCATATCGTCAAACTAAACAATAATTTGCCCTTTGTTTCTCCTACAGTATTATACATTTTACAGCTGTAATTTACATTGCATAGTAATTTATTGTTCCCCATTTTATTATCCTTATTTATTTTTAATATCATTACAAATATTACATTATTATTACTTGTAACATTAACAATCATTGAGCATTTGACTGTATTTTAATTGTTACTATTTAGGCAAAGCTAATCCGGATATGCAGAAAAACGTAAGAAAAAATTAGAACCGGCAAGCAGAATTAAATACTAAAGCACACAGATAAGTGAGAATGAAGAAATTGAATGGCCATGGTAAATGGGACACTAATTAATACAAAGAAAATTTTCACTCAAGCCACTAAATGCTGAGGAAAACTCCAAATAAATGCTAGAACTGAAGAGAAGCAAGCAAGAGAGGAGAGACTAAAAGCATCTTGTATGTAATTGTGGAGTGTGAGAGAGACAAAGAGAATGTATGGATGAGATAGAATCACAACTATGTAACCTTGAAAATCACAAGAATAGAAAATGGAAACATGAGAAAAACAATCTGAACAAATACATTTTAAGAAGGAACTGCTTATGGAAAAATACAATAAGACATAAATTGCATAAGAAGATGACAATCAGTTAATAAGAATAGAACAATGAATAGATCTAAGTGGGGGTTGCACACTGCACTTGTCTGAAAATGGCATCTCTATCGAATAATATTCTGAATATACCGTATATTTCCGCAGATAAGATGATAGCTGAATCAATAAAAAAAAACCCAAAATTCGGGGTCATCTTATAGGACAGATAAAAAAAAATAGATTGAAATTTATATAAATTAAAACCACTATAAAATAAAACAAATCACTCACCAATGTATTTAAAATCCTGCAAAATCATCACATTTATCATCTAAGGCAAATAGCTCAAGTACATCCTCACTTTCGTTGTTGAGAAGTGTGGTGTACCACCATATTGTTCTTTTTGTATAAAATGAAAATATGTAGATATTTTCCTGTTTCCTTTCTTCCCTCTTTGTCCTTTGTTCTATGGAACATTCTAGAAACTTCTAACCACATGGAGTGAATTGACCTACTTGGAAAACAAAGGGAAAAAGGGGGAGCCCTGAGGGTGAGAATGAAGAGGAAGGGACACTTTTAGCCCGGACGTGGGAGGAGGACGTGTATGAGAGGTCTCTGGACTGTTTTAGCAGCAGTCAGAGATATAGACCTGGACGAACCCACAGAACTTTGGTATAAAGGCACGCATGAGACGAGTGAAAAAGATTCCTTCTTCAGTGTAGAGGAGATTTTCACCTGTCCTCCCCCAGCGAACCAAGAAGAGTACGTATTGGCCATCTTCATTAAAACTAGAGCGTTGACCACCATTGGGTACCCATTTCTCATTCCTTTTTCAATCTATACGTCTTAAATGCTGTCCCTTTCTGTTTTATTCTTGATAATTAGTTTTAAGTCTTAGATATATATGTACTTTGTTGTGATCGAAATTGTCAGTTGGATCTTAACTTTGTCGCATGTTTTGTTTCAACATTCCTACCTGCGTGTGGGATTCTTTGTTCCTACGGGTAAGCCCAGCACCTAAAGGAGTGTCGGAATCGAAAGATCCTGTAGAACTTAAATTTTAAGAAAGTAACCAACCGGTGAAAAATAAAGTTTTTTTTCATTGTTTTATTCGTATTCCCTTTTTGCTTTAACAACTCACCATTCGATGACCACAGAAGCTCATCATATGGGTCCAATTCTGTACATAGCAAGTCGATTTCCATTTTGACATCAGTATTCCATAACAAATCGTCCTCAGTGACATCCATGGCATTAGAAATTCCACACTTTTCGAAGGATTTGATCACTGTTTCCACTTTCACTTTTTCCCAAAATTTGATCACAAAATCACACAGCACATCAAGTGATGCAGCCTGCAAAGTTCCACCTTTCGTATACGACTTTTCACCACTCATCATCCAGTTATTCTATTGTTCACGCATGTGATCTTTGAATGGTTTAATCAGAGATCCATCTAAAGGTTGTAGCATTGAAGTTAAACCATCCGGTATAAGGCAATCTTAGTATTGTTCCCTGCTAAGTGATTTTTAGTGTTCTCAGTTATGTGACTGCAAAACATATCCCACACTAACAAACTGTTGATTTCATAGAGCACCTTGGTTGCCTCTGTCACACATTTTCCACCCACAATTTTACACCATTTTCGTCCAGCCACTTCTTTTTGTGAAAATGTACGAAAATGCCTGGCGGAAATTTTATTTGAGTAGTTTTCTTCTTGAAAATGACCAGGGTTTTAACTTTGTTCCATCTGCCATGCATATTAACAGTACTGTAAACCTAGTCTTTTCATGGCCTATACTTCTGACTTAAACAGTTTTTACGCCTTTTGTTTCCACACTTCTATTGTTTATCAAGTCGAAGTTCATCGGTGTTTCATCCATATTTCCAATATTAGTGAAAACTCGTGACTTTATGGTCAAGATCTTATGGTAATTTCTGCGCAATTTTTGTTTTCTGTCATATTACCAGATTTTTTCCATTCATGAAATGATTGCACCAACCTACTGTTGCTTTAAATTCTTTGCTCTGTTCTGGATTGACCAGTGCCCACTTCAATGCGTAAGCCCTAATCATGTTTCCCATAACAACATAATGATTCTGCCTCTGTTTTTGTACCATTCTACAACATTATTTTCTAAATCTGGCCAGCAAGCTAGTCCTCTCCTCATAAAAAAAAATGCCAATGAAAAAATGTTCTAATAGCATCTTCATTCTTTCTCCAATCTCTTACCATCTTTGTTATATCGAAAGCCCTTGCTGCAGCACAGTTGTTCAAATTCTTTAGCCTGTTTTATGATTTTTAACTTGAAGCTTGCTTCAAATTCCTTTCTTTTTTTCGTAGGTTCCATGATTTTCTTTTCTCGCCTTTTTATTTTTGTCGCTCACACGTTGTCCTTTTCGAAACTTGTTTTAGTGTTGCCAGATCTTAAAGCTTCTGCTTTTTGGTGTTGCCAGATGTTTTTTCTTTTACCCTATGCTTGCTCTATTCTTTCAACTGTCACCGGATTCTAGGCATTGAACTGCGCTTCCGACACCAGGGACAATCCACACCTTTACATAAATATTAAAAGTTATGTTTATTGAACTACCGAGGAAAAAACGGACAAACCGTAATTATTTACTAGTAGCGAGTAGGGTATGTCCACAAAATAGAACAGCCCATACAATGTTTTTGTGAATAGTCAAGGTCATTACCTGAATGCCCGAATCAGTGTGAATGTGTGCAACAATCGCAAGGCAGTGCTGTCAGATGCAAGAAAATAAAATTTGAAGTTCTTTCAAAAAAGTTATGAATAGGACATAATTCCGTATACGCTATACAGTGTTATTATCCAGATGATGATCGCCGATCTAAACTAAATTCATAGGCCGTTGATAGTTCAGGGGTCATCTTATAGGACAGATATATGCTAAAACTATAAAACTTCAACAAAAATTTATACCTCATCTGCAGAAATATACGGTAATTTTTTTTCGTAAATTCACACTACTAAAACCAATCGGTATAGTCTAGAAGTAAAATATTTAATATCTGTGTACATTTGTGAAACATTTTTCAGTTTAACCATCAGATATGACCATATTTGTAAACAGAGATAAAAAAATTACATGAGATAGCACCAATCAACTTATTAACCGTAAAAGTAGGACCTTGTTTAACAATCCCAAATATCTACTACCAAGTAATAAACTAGAATCAAAGATACTCTTTCATCGATATTGAGTTTAACGAGCAAATACTTAGAAATGAGTTTTTATTAAGCTTTTGTTTATCGTCTCTTCTATATTCAGATAAGTATATACACTCCCTCCTCTATCAATAATGCATTTAAGTACATTTAATAACAAGCAATTTTAATTATAGATAAAAAAAATTATTTAAATTAGTGTGTTAAAATTTACATATTTAATAGGAAAGTATATTAAGAAATTTATTTCAGAAAATCAAAAATAAACTTTATATTCTCCATTCAATTTAAACTGATGAATTGACATAGTACAATAAGGTCATTCACAATTATATCCGAACGCTTATACAAACAAAAGCGTACTGTTTGAATGATGAAATTGCTTCGATCGTTTGTGGAGTGACGTTCTAAGTCTGTCCACCGATTCCAAAAGAACAGATTATGATATCGATTAGAAAAAGTTAACTGAAAAGTTGTAATATCCAAGTATATTTTCATTTTAACTAACTTAAAACTCAAAAGTTGTTATTATTAATAAAATTTAAAATGTCATTTAAATAATTTGGAAAGTTTTATAGAAAAAAAAGTGATTTTTATAAAATTTTCTAAATTAATTACTAATTGTTATTCTTAATGTGAGACAAGACCTAACCACCAATCTTTAGGACAAATTCCAGAATTTTATTGATTAAAAATTAGCATAAACGTAAGCTAAAAATTTGGCAGGTTAGACTTAGAGTCTATTAAATTTGCTTACATGTATTTTTTTTTTTTTTTTATAAAGTTAATATGTCATCTTTCAGAAACATAGAACAATTTAAACATTAAAGAAGCTTTAAAAATATATAAAAATAAAGCAAGTTTTGCTTACGACATCAAATAATATTATTTAAGAAAATTCATTCCTTTGTGTCGACTTTTAGCATTTCACGGTTTAATTTCTTAGATTTACAAATTTGTCGGAAAGGTTTAAATTAAAAGTTCAGTTTGAAGTTTGTTTACCGAAAGCATCATTAAGTAAAGTGTTACATTTAAAACACTTTAATTAATTCTTTGCATTATTCAAATTGTGAGAGATCTTGAAACATGCACATACTTTGTTCGTCCATCTCGTAACGAGTCGACTCTCCAGCGAAAGAAAGATCGTTACTTCCCCCTCTATCAAATTCCGATATTGGCTTGGTATGTTAAATTCATTATAATAATAAATATACCTGTTTAATTATTTAATATTCCTTATTACAAAGTAGCACAATTTTAACTACTTAAAGAGTTTAAATACAAACGAAAGAACATGAACCAGTTAAAATGAAGTTGAATACTTTTTATAAAAATAACATACAGATATTCTTGCTATTTGCTAGAATAGATAATCACTATAATTTATTGGTGTGACAAAATTGCTAATAAGGATATCGGTTACTGTTGTGTACTGATAAAATTGTCCAACGTACATTGCAACATTTATTTACATCCTGCTGTATTATTCATTTTATACTCTGACATAAACATACCATATGTTGATATAACACAAATTTTCTGTTATAATAAATCTGTATATGCTGAACAAATCTTGTGCGGTCTTCGATTCCTAATTTAAATTTTTTCATTACACAAACTATGATTTCGATAAATTCGGTAGCCGTAACAATATGTTTTAATATCAACAGATATAAATCTTTACATTTTCGGATATCGTCATCAGTTCGATTTATTAAATTACTGTATTTTTATGAGTATATCTGCTGAAAATTAGTAAATAATAATAAAACTATTGTATAACACTCCCCACTGTATATCTCATACTTATTAGAGCAACAACTGCTTCATAGGCACAAACTTACTGTTGCAATATATAAATAATATAATAATAGGTATATAATATTCAACTTTATTTAATGATTATAGCATTTTATGCTCTAAAATAAAATCAAATGCAACACACTATCTGTATTTCAGAATTTAAGAATTAATATGTGATGGTGATATTTAAAAACATTCATAACGAATAAACACAAACTTTCCAGACTATAAAAGACAAATTACGTCTAGTTTGGATCAATATCACAAGAGCAGTCTATTATCGCTGCCATAAACATGCACGGAATGGGTACAGTCACATAATATTGTAAAAACGTATAATTCTACACCTATGGTTAAAAATATAAATTCAAATTAGCACATTTAGAAATTATTTTATTCATTT